>NW_028163284.1:0-25000 GCF_964263955.1 Coregonus lavaretus | reverse complement strand
AATATATATACAGTGTGTGCAAATGTAGCAAGTTATGGAGGTAAGGCAATAAATAGGCTATAGTGCAGAATAATTACAATAGTATTAACACTGGAATGCTAGATGTGCAAGAGATTATGTGCAAATAGAGATACTGGGGTGCAAAAGAGCAAAATAAATAACAATATAGGGATGAGGTAGTTGGGTGGGCTAATTTCAGATGGGCTGTGTACAGGTGCAGTGATCGGTAAGGTGCTCTGACAACTGATGCTTAAAGTTATTGAGGGAGATAAGAGTCTCCAGCTTCAGAGATTTTTGCAATTCGTTCCAGTCATTGGCAGCAGAGAACTGGAAGGAATGGCGGCCAAAGGAGGTGTTGGCTTTGGGAATGACCAGAGAGATATACCTGCTGGAGCGCAGACTACGGGTGGGTGCTGCTATGGTGACCAATGAGCTAAGATAAGGCAGGGATTTGCCTAGCAGTGATTTATAGATGGCCTGGAGCCAGTGGGTTTGACGACGAACATGTAGTGAGGACCAGCCAACAAGAGCGTACAGGTCACAGTGGTGGGTAGTGTATGGGGCTTTGGAGACAAAACGGATGGCACTGTGATAGACTACATCCAATTTGCTGAGTAGAGTGTTGGAGGCTATTTTGTAAATGACATCGCCGAAGTCAAGGATCGGTAGGATAGTCAGTTTTACGAGGGCATGTTTGGCAGCATGAGTGAAGGAGGCTTTGTTGCGAAATAGGAAGCCGATTCTAGATTTAACTTTGGATTGGAGATTCTTTATGTGAGTCTGGAAGTTGAGTTTACAGTCTAACCAGACACCTAGATATTTGTAGTTGTCCACATACTCTAGGTCAGACCCGTCGAGAGTGGTGATTCTAGTCGGGTGGGCGGGTGCTAGCAGCGTTCGATTGAAAAGCATGCATTTAGTTTTACTAGTGTTTAAGAGCAGTTGAAGGCTACTGAAGGATTGTTGTATGGCATTGAAGCTCGTTTGGAGGTTTGTTAACACAGTGTCCAATGAAGGGCCAGATGTATACAAAATGGTGTCGTCTGCGTAGAGGTGGATCTGAGAGTCACCAGCAGCAAGAGCGACATCATTGATATACACGGAGAAAAGTGTCGGCCCAAGAATTGAACCCTGTGGCACCCCCATAGAGACTGCCATAGGTCCAGACAACAGGCCCTCCGATTTGACACACTGAACTCTATCTGAGAAGTAGTTGGTGAACCAGGCGAGGCAGTCATTTGAGAAACCAAGGCTATTTAGTCTGCCAATAAGAATGCGGTGGTTGACAGAGTCGAAAGCCTTGGCCAGGTCGATGAAGACGGCTGCACAGTACTGTCTATTATCAATCGCGGATATAATATCGTTTAGGACCTTGAGCGTGGCTGAAGTGCACCCGTGACCAGCTCGGAAACCGGATTGCATAGCGGAGAAGGTACGGTGGTATTCGAAATGGTCGATGATCTGTTTGTTAACTTGGCTTTCGAATACTTTCGAAAGGCAGGGCAGGGTGGATATAGGTCTGTAGCAGTTTGGATCTAGAGTGTCACCCCCTTTGAAGAGGGGGATGACCGCGGCAGCTTTCCAATCTCTGGGGATCTCAGACGTTATGAAAGAGAGGTTGAACAGACTAGTAATAGGGGTTGCGACAATTTCGGCGGCTAGTTTTAGAAAGAAAGGGTCCAGATTGTCTAGCCCAGCTGATTTGTAGGGGTCCAGATTTTGCAGCGCTTTCAAAACATCAGCTGTCTGAATTTGTGTGAAGGAGAAGCGGGGGGGGGCATGGGCAAGTTGCAGCAGAGGGTGCAGAGTTGGTGGCCGGGTTAGTGGTAGCCAGATGGAAAGCATGGCCAGCTGTAGCAAAATGCTTGTTGAAATTCTCGATTATTGTAGATTTATCGGTGGTGATAGTGTTTCCTAGCCTCAGTGCAGTGGGCAGCTGGGAGGAAGTGCTCTTATTCTCCATGGACTTTACAGTGTCCCAAAACTTTTTGGAGTTAGTGCTACAGGATGCAAATTTCTGTTTGAAAAAGTTAGCCTTTGCTTTCCTGACTGCTTGTGTATATTGGTTCCTAACTTCCCTGAAAAGTTGCATATCGCGGGGGCTATTTGATGCTAATGCTGTACGCCACAGGATGTTTTTGTGCTGGTCAAGGGCAGTCAAGTCTGAGGAGAACCAGGGGCTATATCGGTTCTTAGTTCTGTATTTTTTGAATGGGGCATGTTTATTTAAGATTGAGAGGAAATTACTTTTAAGGAACAACCAGGCATCCTCTACTGACGGAATGAGATCTATATCCATCCAGGATACCTGGGCCAGGTCAATTAGGAAGGCCTCCTCGCTAAAGTGTTTTAGGGAGCGTTTGACAGTGATTAGGGGTGGTCGTTTGACCGCGGACCCGTTACGGACGCAGGCAATAAGGCAGTGATCGCTGAGATCCTGGTTGAAGACAGCTGAGGTGTATTTAGAGGGTATGTTAGTCAGGATGATATCTATGAGGGTACCCATGTTTACGGATTTAGGGTTGTACCTGGTAGGTTCGTTGATAATTTGCGTGAGGTTGAGGGCATCTAGCTTGGATTGTAGGATGGCTGGGGTATTAAGCATATCCCAATTTAGGTCACCAAGCAGTACAAACTCTGAGGATAAATGGGGGGCAATCAATTCACATATGGTGTCCAGGGCACAGCTGGGGGCTGAGGGGGGTCTGTAGCAAGCGGCAACAGTGAGAGACTTATTTCTGGAAAGGTGGATTTTTAGAAGTAGAAGCTCAAACTGTTTGGGCACAGACCTGGATAGTATGATGGAGCTCTGCAGGCTATCTCTACAGTAGATTGCAACTCCACCCCCTTTGGCAGTTCTATCTAGACGGAAAATGTTATAGTTGGGGATGGAAATTTCAGAATTTTTGGTGGCCTTCCTGAGCCAGGATTCAGACACTGCTAGAACATCAGGGTTGGCAGAGTGTGCTAACGCAGTGAATAACTCAAACTTAGGAAGTAGACTTCTGATATTTATGTGCAAGAAACCAAGACTTTTGCGATTACAGAAGTCATCAAATGATAGCGCCTGGGGAGTAGGAGTGATACTGAGGGCTGCAGGGCCTGGGTTAGCCTCTACATCACCAGAGGAACAGAGGAGGACTAGAATAAGGATACGGCTAAAGGCTTTAAGAACTGGTCTTCTAGTGCGTTGGGTACATAGAATAAAGGGGGCAGATTTCCGGGTGTTATAGAAAAGATTCAGGGCATTATGTACAGACAAGGATATGGAAGGATATGAGTAAAGTGGAGGTAAACCTAAGCGTTGGGTAACAATGAAAGAGATAGTATCTCTAGAGGCATCAATTGAGTCGGTCTCTGAGTGTATGGGGGGAGGGACAAAGGAGCTATCTAAGGCAAGTTTAGCTAGGCTGGGGGGTCTACAGTGATATAGTACAATTAGAAATAACCGAAACAACAATAAACTAACCATGTTTGGGCTGAGGCTAAACATAAACAGGATGTAGTACCGTAAAAAGGAACAGTCCAGCGGATATCAGCTGTATAGCTGAGTTATCATAAGGTCCGGTGGTGAAGCACTTGTGAGTAAGAGGCCACGGATAGCGTGTGCTAGTGGGCCAGGGCTAGCAGATGGATGGAATCTTCGTGGTTAACGTCGTAACCACATCAGACGATTTCGTCGGCAGACCAGTCGTGTAGGATCGGCGGGGCTTCGTGTCAACACTAGGTGGTCCCGTCCGGTTGACAGAGAGGTAGATAGCCGGGAGATGGGCCTAGCTCAGGATGATTAGCCAGACCACAGCGTCCGTTTTGTTGTAGCCAGCTGGTAGCGATGAATCCGGAGTTAAAGGTCCAGTGATTCAGTGATTCCGGCGGAAAAACTGATATGATCTGGGTCGATAACGCGCTGTGCAGACTGGCCGAATATCCGGTGATCAATGTCCAATGATTAAAATTAATCCCGCGGAAAAAAATCCAATGTTCTGGGTGAAAGCGGGCCAGGGCTAGCCGATGGATGGAATCTTCGTGGTTAACGTCGTAACCACATCAGACGATTTCGTCGGCAGACCAGTCGTGTAGGATCGGCGGGGCTCCGTGTCAACACTAGGTGGTCCCGTCCGGTTGACAGAGAGGTAGATAGCCGGGAGATGGGCCTAGCTCAGGATGATTAGCCAGACCACAGCGTCCGTTTTGTTGTAGCCAGCTGGTAGCGATGAATCCGGAGTTAAAGGTCCAGTGATTCAGTGATTCCGGCGGAAAAACTGATATGTTCTGGGTCGATAACGCGCTGTGCAGACTGGCCGAATATCCGGTGATCAATGTCCAGTGATTAAAATTAATCCCGCGGTTCTGGGTGAAACACCGCTAGCTGTGGCTAATAGCAAGTAGCTAGTTAGCTGGCTAGCTAGTTTCAACTGGAGATTCTAGATTCTAGATAAAGGTAAGTCAAAAATAGAATCCGTTCCACATTGAGTGAGGCGGGTTGCAGGAAAGTATATTTTGTAGAAGGATGAAAAGTCTGATAGGGAAATATGTACGAAAAATACAAAAAAACAGGGTATTTACAGGCTATTTACAGACACACGACAGAAACAGGACTGCACTACTTCGCCATCTCTCCATATCTTCTCTCCCTATCCTCTCTTCCTCTTCCCTATCCTCTCTCCCTATCCCCTCTCCCTGTCCTCTCTCCTCTCTCCTCTCTCCTCATCATGTCTCCCTACCCTCTCTCCCTATCCTCTCTCCCTCTCCTCTCTCCCTATCCTCTCTCCCTATCCTCTCTCCCTATCCTCTCTCTCTCTCCTCTCTCCCTCTCCTCTCTTCTCTTCTCTCTCCCTCTCCTCACTCAATCTCCTCTCTCGCTCTCATCTCTCCCTCTCCTCTCTCCCTCTCTCCAAATCCTCACTCCCTATACTCTCTCCCTCTCTCCATCTCTCCCTATTCTCTCTCCCTATCCTCCCTCCCTCTCTCCCTATCCACTCTCCATATCCTCTCTCCCTATTCTCTCTCCATTTCCTCTCTCCCTATCCTATCTCCCTCTCTTCCTATCTTCTCTCACTATCCTATCTCCTCACTCCTTATCCTCTCTTCTCTTCTCTCTCTCCCTCTCATCTCTCCCTCTCTACCTCTGCTCTCTCCATTTCCTCTCTCCCTCTCTCCCTATCCTCTCTCCATATCCTTTCTCCCTATCCTATCTTCTTCTCTCCCTATACTCTCTCCATATCCTCTGTCCCTATCCTCTCTCCCTGTCCTCTCCCTATCTACATATCCTCTCTCCCTATCCCCTCTCGCTCTCTCCCTATCCTCTCTCCCTATACTCTCTCCCTATTCTCTCTCCCTATACTTTCTCCCTCTCTCCCTATCATCTCTCCATATCCTCTCTCCCTATCCTCTCTCCCTCTCTCCCTATCCTCTCTCCCTATCCTCTCCCTCTATCCTCTCTCTCTCCTCTCTCCCTCTCCTCTCTTCATTTCTCTCTCTCCCTCTCCTCACTCAATCTCCTCTCTCCCTCTCCTCTCTCCCTATCCTCTCCCTATCCTCTCCTCTCTTTTCTTCTCTCTCTCCATATCCTCTCTCCCTATTCTATCTCCCTCTCTCCCTATCCTCTCTCCATATCCTTTCTCCCTATCCTATCTTCTTCTCTCCCTATACTCTCTCCATATCCTCTGTCCCTATCCTCTCTCCATATCCTCTCTCCCTGTCCTCTCGCCCTCTCCTCACTCCCTAATCTCTTTCCCTATCCTCTCTCCCTCTCCTCACTCCCTCTTCTCTCTCAAAATACTCTCTCCCTATCCTCTCTCCGTATTCTCTCTCCCAATCCAATTTCTCTCCTCTCTCCCTCTCCTGTCTTCTCTTCTCTTCTCTCTCTCCATCTCCTCACTTCCTCTCCTCTCTCCCTATCCTCTCTCCATATCCTCTCTCCCTATTCTCTCTCCCTATCCTCTCTTCTCTTCTCTCTCTCCCTATTCTATCTCCTCACTCCTTATCCTCTCTTCTCTTCTCTCTCTCCCTCTCATCTCTCCCTCTCCTCTCTCCCTCTCTACCTCTGCTCTCTCCATTTCCTCTCTCCCTCTCTCCCTATCCTCTCTCCCTATCCTCTCTCCCTATTCTCTCTCCATATCATCTCTCCCTATTCTATCTCCCTCTCTCCCTATCCTCTCTCCATATCCTGTCTCCCTATCCTATCTTCTTCTCTCCCTATACTCTCTCCATATCCTCTGTCCCTAACCTCTCTCCCTGTCCTCTCCCTCTCTACATATCCTCTCTCCCCATCCCCTCTCCCTCTCTCCCTATCCTCTCTCCCTATACTCTCTCCCTATTCCCTCTCCCTATCCTTTCTCCCTCTCTCCCTATCATCTCTCCATATCCTCTCTCCCTATCCTCTCTCCCTCTCTCCCTATCCTCTCTCCCTATCCTCTCTCTCTATCCTCTCTCTCTCCTCTCTCCCTCTCCTCTCTTCATTTCTCTCTCTCCCTCTCCTCACTCAATCTCCTCTCTCCCTCTCCTCTCTCCCTATCCTCTCCCCCTCTCCTCTCTTTTCTTCTCTCTCTCCATATCTTCTCTCCCTATTCTATCTCCCTCTCTCCCTATTCTCTCTCTTCCAAGATGGCGTAGCAGTGCGGTCGCTTTTATTATTCGTCCTGTGTAAATATCCCGTTTCTTGTTTTTTTTTTGTCTATATTTCTCAATTTTTTACTTTCATTCTTTAACTAAATATACTTTCCTGCAACCCGCCTCACCCAACATGGAAAGGATTCTATTATTTCTTTATAACTTTCATCAAGAACCGTAAGCTGAAAATAGTGGCTACCTGTTATTAGTCACCGTTAGCGTCTTCACCATTGTCCGTGGCCTACACTATCCACCAGCCAGCTCTAGCTCTAGCCTGGACAATTCGTCGGCCAGTCTGCACAGCGTGCTATCGACCCAGCGTGCTATCGACACAGAGCTTATTGGACTTTCTGCCGGAATCACTGGACCCTAGCGCCGGATCATCACAACAAGCTAGCTAGCTGCAACCTGTTGTTGGCTGATTACCATTACCATTGCCCTATAGCAAGCACCAGTTAGCCTTGAGCTAGCCTCAGGCCCATCTCCCGGCTATCTACCTCTCTGTCAACCGGACGGGACCTCCTAATGTTGACACTGAGCCCCGCCGATCCAACACGACTGGTTTGCCGACGAAATAGTCTGATGTGGTTTCAACAGGCTTCCCGTTGCGACGACCACGAAGATCCATCTGCCAGCCCCGGCCCGCTAGCACACGCAAACTACAACTGTGCTCCCTGCTAGCTGTGCTGAAGCACCAATTTGAACTGCTCTCGGACTCACATATTACTGTTCACTGGACCTTATGATCACTCAGCTGCACAGCTGATGCCTGCTGGACTGTTCCTTTACACGGTACCCTGTCCTGTTTATTCTGTTTAGTCTTAGCCCAAACGTTATCGCTATTTCCAGTTGTGTCTTAGCTCTCTCTAATAACACATGTGACTGCTTTATGCCTCTCTCCCATGTCAATTATGCCTTGCCTATTGCTGTTTGGGTTAGTTCTTATTATACAATTTCAATGTAGAACCCCTAGTCCCTCTCAAACTGCCTCATATAGTTCCTTTGTTCCTCCCCCCATACACGCCGAGACCGGCTCAATCGATGCCTCCAATGACGCTATCTCTTTCATTGTTACCCAACGCTTAGGGTTACCTGAACTGTACTCATATCCTTCCATATCCTTTTCTGTACATAATGCCCTGAATCTTTTCTACAACGCCCGGAGAACTGCCCCCTTTATTCTATGTACCCAACGCACTAGAAGACCAGTTCTTAAAGCCTTTAGTCGTATCCTTATTCTAGTCCTCCTCTGTTCCTCTGGTGATGTAGAGGCTAACCCAGGCCCTGCAGCCCCCAGTATCACTCCTACTCCCCAGGAGCTATCATTTGTTGACTTCTGTAACCGTAAAAGTCTTGGTTTTCTGCACATAAATATCAGAAGCCTCCTTCCTAAGTTTGAGTTATTCACTGCGTTAGCACACTCCGCCAACCCTGATGTTCTAGCAGTGTCTGAATCCTGGCTTAGGAAGGCCACCAAAAATTCTGAAATTTCCATCCCCAACTATAACATTTTCCGTCTAGATAGAACTGCCAAAGGGGGTGGAGTTGCAATCTACTGTAGAGATAGCCTGCAGAGCTCCATCATACTATCCAGGTCTGTGCCCAAACAGTTTGAGCTTCTACTTCTAAAAATCCACCTTTCCAGAAATAAATCTCTCACTGTTGCCGCTTGCTACAGACCCCCCTCAGCCCCCAGCTGTGCCCTGGACACCATATGTGAATTGATTGCCCCCCATCTATCCTCAGAGTTCGTACTGTTTGGTGACCTAAATTGGGATATGCTTAACACCCCGGCCATCCTACAATCTAAACTAGATGCCCTCAATCTCACACAAATTATCAACGAACCTACCAGGTACAACCCTAAATCCGTAAACATGGGTACCCTCATAGATATCATCCTGACTAACTTACCCTCTAAATACACCTCCGCTGTCTTCAACCAGGATCTCAGCGATCACTGCCTTATTGCCTGCGTCCGTAACGGGTCCGCGGTCAAACGACCACCCCTCATCACTGTCAAACGCTCCCAAAAACACTTCAGCGAGCAGGCCTTCCTAATTGACCTGGCCCAGGTATCCTGGATGGATATAGATCTCATTCCGTCAGTAGAGGATGCCTGGTTGTTCTTTAAAAGTAATTTCCTCTCAATCTTAAATAGACATGCCCCATTCAAAAAATACAGAACTAAGAACAGATATAGCCCCTGGTTCTCCTCAGACTTGACTGCCCTTGACCAGCACAAAAACATCCTGTGGCGTACTGCATTAGCATCAAATAGCCCCCGCGATATGCAACTTTTCAGGGAAGTTAGGAACCAATATACACAAGCAGTTAGGAAAGCAAAGGCTAACTTTTTCAAACAGAAATTTGCATCCTGTAGCACTAACTCCAAAAAGTTTTGGGACACTGTAAAGTCCATGGAAAATAAGAGCACTTCCTCCCAGCTGCCCACTGCACTGAGGCTAGGAAACACTATCACCACCGATAAATCTACAATAATCGAGAATTTCAACAAGCATTTTGCTACGGCTGGCCATGCTTTCCACCTGGCTACCACTACCCCGGCCACCAGCTCTGCACCCTCCGCTGCAACTTGCCCATGCCCCCCCCCCGCTTCTCCTTCACACAAATCCAGACAGCTGATGTTCTAAAAGAGCTGCAAAATCTGGACCCCTACAAATCATCTGGGCTAGACAATCTGGACCCTTTCTTTCTAAAACTAGCCGCCGAAATTGTCGCAACCCCTATTACTAGCCTGTTCAACCTCTCTTTCGTAACGTCTGAGATCCCCAGAGATTGGAAAGCTGCCGCGGTCATCCCCCTCTTCAAAGGGGGTGACACTCTAGATCCAAACTGTTACAGACCCATATCCATCCTGCCCTGCCTTTCAAAAGTTTTTGAAAGCCAAGTCAACAAACAGATCACCGACCATTTCGAATCCCACTGTACCTTCTCCGCTATGCAATCCGGTTTCCGAGCTGGTCATGGGTGCACTTCAGCCACGCTCAAGGTCCTAAACGATATTATAACCGCGATCGATAATAGACAGTACTGTGCAGCAGTTTTCATTGACCTGGCCAAGGCTTTCGACTCTGTCAACCACCGCATTCTTATTGGCAGACTAAATAGCCTTGGTTTCTCAAATGACTGCCTCGCCTGGTTCACCAACTACTTCTCAGATAGAGTTCAATGTGTCAAATCGGAGGGCCTGTTGTCTGGACCTATGGCAGTCTCTATGGGGGTGCCACAGGGTTCAATTCTTGGGCCAACTCTTTTCTCTGTGTATATCAATGACGTCGCTCTTGCTGCTGGTGACTCTCAGATCCACCTCTACGCAGACGACACCATTTTGTATACATCTGGCCCTTCATTGGACACTGTGTTAACAAACCTCCAAACGAGCTTCAATTCCATACAACACTCCTTCAGTAGCCTCCAACTGCTCTTAAACACTAGTAAAACTAAATGCATGCTCTTCAACCGAACGCTGCTTGCACCCGCCCACCCGACTAGAATCACTACTCTAGACGGGTCTGACCTAGAGTATGTGGACAACTACAAATATCTAGGTGTCTGGTTAGACTGTAAACTCTCCTTCCAGACTCACATTAAGAATCTCCAATCCAAAGTTAAATCTAGAATCGGTTTCCTATTTCGCAACAAAGCCTCCTTCACTCATGCTGCCAAACATGCCCTCGTAAAACTGACTATCCTACCGATCCTTGACTTCGGCGATGTCATTTACAAAATAGCCTCCAACACTCTACTCAGCAAATTGGATGTTGTCTATCACAGTGCCATCCGTTTTGTCTCCAAAGCCCCATATAATACCCACCACTGTGACCTGTACGCTCTTGTTGGCTGGTCCTCACTACATATTCGTCGCCAAACCCATTGGCTCCAGGCCATCTATAAATCACTGCTAGGCAAATCCCCGCCTTATCTTAGCTCATTGGTCACCATAGCAACACCCACCCGTAGTCTGCGCTCCAGCAGGTATATCTCACTGGTCATCCCCAAAGCCAACACCTCCTTTGGCCGCAATTCCTTCCAGTTCTCTGCTGCCAATGACTGGAACAAATTGCAAAAATCTCTGAAGCTGGAGACACTTATCTCCCTCACTAACTTTAAGCATCAGTTGTCAGAGCACCTTACCGATCACTGCACCTGTACACAGCCCATCTGAAATTAGCCCGCCCAACTACCTCATCCCTATATTGTTATTTATTTTGCTCATTTGTACCCCAGTATCTCTATTTGCACATCATCTCTTGCACATCATTCCAGTGTTAATACTAAATTGTAATTATTTTGCACTATAGCCTATTTTATTGCCTTACCTCCATAACTTGCTAAATTTGCACACTGTATATTATATGTATTTCTGTTGTATTTTTGACTTTGTTTTGTTTTACCCCATATGTAACTCTGTGTTGTTGTTTTTATCGCACTGCTTTGCTTTATCTTGGCCAGGTCGCAGTTGTAAATGAGAACTTGTTCTCAACTGGTTTACCTGGTTAAATAAAGGTGAAATAAAAAAATAAAATAAAATAAATCCTTTCTCCCTATCCTATCTTCTTCTCTCCCTATACTCTCTCCATATCCTCTGTCCCTATCCTCTCTCCCTGTCCTCTCCCTCTCTACATATCCTCTCTCCCTATCCCCTCTCCCTCTCTCCCTATCCTCTCTCCCTATACTCTCTCCCTATTCTCTCTCCCTATCCTTTCTCCCTCTCTCCCTATCATCTCTCCATATCCTCTCTCCCTATCCTCTCTCCCTCTCTCCCTATCCTCTCTCCCTATCCTCTCTCTCTATCCTCTCTCTCTCCTCTCTCCCTGTCCTCTCCCTCTCTACATATCCTCTCTCCCTATCCCCTATCCCCTCTCCTCTCTCCCTATCCTCTCCCCCTCTCCTCTCTTTTCTTCTCTCTCTCCATATCCTCTCTCCCTATTATATCTCCCTCTCTCCCTATCCTCTCTCCATATCCTATCTTCTTCTCTCCCTATACTCTCTCCATATCTTCTGTCCCTATCCTCTCTCCATATCCTCTCTCCCTGTCCTCTCGCCCTCTCCTCACTCCCTAATCTCTTTCCCTATCCTCTCTCCCTCTCCTCACTCCCTCTTCTCTCTCCATATACTCTCTCCCTATCCTCTCTCCGTATTCTCTCTCCCAATCCAATTTCTCTCCTCTCTCCCTCTCCTGTCTTCTCTTCTCTTCTCTCTCTCCATCTCCTCACTTCCTCTCCTCTCTCCCTATCCTCTCTCCATATCCTCTCTCCCTATTCTCTCTCCCTATCCTCTCTTCTCTTCTCTCTCTCCCTATTCTATCTCCTCACTCCTTATCCTCTCTTCTCTTCTCTCTCTCCCTCTCATCTCTCCCTCTCCTCTCTCCCTCTCTACCTCTGCTCTCTCCATTTCCTCTCTCCCTCTCTCCCTATCCTCTCTCCCTATCCTCTCTCCCTATTCTCTCTCCATATCATCTCTCCCTATTCTATCTCCCTCTCTCCCTATCCTCTCTCCATATCCTTTCTCCCTATCCTATCTTCTTCTCTCCCTATACTCTCTCCATATCCTCTGTCCCTATCCTCTCTCCCTGTCCTCTCCCTCTCTACATATCCTCTCTCCCTATCCCCTCTCCCTCTCTCCCTATCCTCTCTCCCTATACTCTCTCCCTATTCCCTCTCCCTATCCTTTCTCCCTCTCTCCCTATCATCTCTCCATATCCTCTCTCCCTATCCTCTCTCCCTCTCTCCCTCTCTTCTCTTCATTTCTCTCTCTCCCTCTCCTCACTCAATATCCTCTCTCCCTCTCCTCTCTCCCTATCCTCTCCCCCTCTCCTCTCTTTTCTCCTCTCTCTCCATATCCTCTCTCCCTATTCTATCTCCCTCTCTCCCTATCCTCTCTCCATATCCTTTCTCCCTATCCTATCTTCTTCTCTCCCTATACTCTCTCCATATCCTCTGTCCCTATCCTCTCTCCCTGTCCTCTCCCTCTCTACATATCCTCTCTCCCTATCCCCTCTCCCTCTCTCCCTATCCTCTCTCCCTATACTCTCTCCCTATTCTCTCTCCCTATCCTTTCTCCCTCTCTCCCTATCATCTCTCCATATCCTCTCTCCATATCCTCTCTCCCTCTCTCCCTATCCTCTCTCCCTATCCTCTCTCTCTATCCTCTCTCTCTCCTCTCTCCCTCTCCTCTCTTCATTTCTCTCTCTCCCTCTCCTCACTCAATCTCCTCTCTCCCTCTCCTCTCTCCCTATCCTCTCCCCCTCTCCTCTCTTTTCTTCTCTCGCTCCATATCCTCTCTCCCTATTCTATCTCCCTCTCTCCCTATCCTCTCTCCATATCCTTTCTCCCTATCCTATATTCTTCTCTCGCTATACTCTCTCCATATCCTCTGTCCCTATCCTCTCTCCATATCCTCTCTCCCTGTCCTCTCGCCCTCTCCTCACTCCCTAATCTCTTTCCCTATCCTCTCTCCCTCTCCTCACTCCCTCTTCTCTCTCCATATACTCTCTCCCTATCCTCTCTCCGTATTCTCTCTCCCAATACAATTTCTCTCCTCTCTCCCTCTCCTGTCTTCTCTTCTCTTCTCTCTCTCCATCTCCTCACTTCCTCTCCTCTCTCCCTATCCTCTCTCCATATCCTCTCTCCCTATTCTCTCTCCCTATCCTCTCTTCTCTTCTCTCTCTCCCTATTCTATCTCCTCACTCCTTATCCTCTCTTCTCTTCTCTCTCTCCCTCTCATCTCACCCTTTCCTCTCTCCCTCCCTCCCTATCCTCTCTCCCCTATACTCTCTCCCTCTCTCCAAATCCTCTCTCCCTATCCTCTCTCCCTCTTTCCCTATCCTCTCTCCCTATCCTCTCTCCCTATCCTCTCTCCCTATTCTCTCTCCATATACTCTCTCCCTATCCTCTCTCCCTATTCTCTCTCCATATCCTATCTCCCTATCATATCTCTCTCTCCCTATCCTCTCTCCCTATTATATCTCCTCACTCCATATCCTCTCTTATCTTCTCTCTCTCTCTCTCATCTCTCCCTCTCCTCTCTCCCTCTCTCCCTATCCTCTCTCCCTATCCTCTCTCCCTATCCTATCTCCTCTCTCCCTCTCCTCTCTTTTCTTCTCTCTCTCCCTCTCCTCACTCCCTCTCCTCACTCCCTCTCCTCACTCCCTCTCCTCTCTCCCTATCCTCACTCCCTATCCTCCCTCCCTCTCTCCCTATTCTCACTCTCTCTCCCTATCCTCTCTCCCTATCCTCTCTCCCTCTCTCCCTCTCTCCATATCCTCTCTCCCTATCCTCTCTCCCCATCCTCTCCCTCTCTCCCTATTCTCTCTCCCTATCCCCTCTCCCTCTCTCCCTATCCTCTCTCCCTCTCTCCATATCCTCTCTCCCTATCCTCTCTCACTATCCTCTCCCTCTCTCCCTATCCTCTCTCCCTATCCTCTCTCCCTCTCTCCCTATCCTCTCTCCCTATCCTCTCTCCCTTTTCTCTCTCCCTATCCTTTCTCCCTCTCTCCCTATCATCTCTCCATATCCTCTCTCCCTATCCTATCTCCCTCTCTCCCTATCCTCTCTCCCTATCCTGTCTTCTCTTCTCTTCTCTCTCTCCCTCTCCTCACTCCCCCTCCTCTCTCCCTATCCTCTCTCCCTATCCTCTCTCCTATCCTCTCTTCTCTTCTCTCTCTCCCTATCCTCTCTCCCTATTCTATATTCTCTTCTCTCTCTCCCTATCCTCTCTCCCTATTCTATCTCCTCACTCCTTATCCTCTCTTCTCTTCTCTCTCATCTCTCCTTCTCCTCTGTCCCTCTCTCCCTATCTTCTCTCCCATACTCTCTCCCTCTCTACCTCTCTCCCTATCCTCTCTCCCTATCCTCTCTCCCTCTCTATCTATCATCTCTCCCTATCGTCTCTCCCTATCCTTTCCCTCTATCCTCTCCCCCTATCCTCTCTCCCAATCCTCTTTCTCTCCTCTCTCCCTCTCCTCTTGTCTCTTCTCTTCTCTCTCTCGCTCTCTCTCCCTATCCCCTCTCCCTCTCTCCCTATCCTCTCTCCCTATCATCTCTCCCTATTCTCTCTCCCTATCCTTTCTCCCTCTCTCCCTATCATCTCTCCATATCCTCTCTCCCTATCCTCTCTCCCTCTCTCCCTATCCTCTCTCCCTATCCTCTCTCTCTATCGTCTCTCTCTCCTCTCTCCCTCTCCTCTCTTCATTTCTCTCTCTCCCTCTCCTCACTCAATCTCCTCTCTCCCTCTCATCTCTCCCTATCCTCTCCCCCTCTCCTCTCTTTTCTTCTCTCTCTCCATATCCTCTCTCCCTATTCTATCTCCCTCTCTCCCTATCCTCTCTCCATATCCTTTCTCCCTATTCTATCTTCTTCTCTCCCTATCCTCTCTCCCTATCCTCTCTCCCTCTCTATCTATCATCTCTCCCTATCGTCTCTCCCTATCCTTTCCCTCTATCCTCTCCCCCTATCCTCTCTCCCAATCCTCTTTCTCTCCTCTCTCTCTCCCTCTCCTCTTGTCTCTTCTCTTCTCTCTCTCGCTCTCTCTCCCTATCCCCTCTCCCTCTCTCCCTATCCTCTCTCCCTATCCTCTCTCCCTATTCTCTCTCCCTATCCTTTCTCCCTCTCTCCCTATCATATCTCCATATCCTCTCTCCCTATCCTCTCTCCCTCTCTCCCTATCCTCTCTCCCTATCCTCTCTCTCTATCGTCTCTCTCTCCTCTCTCCCTCTCCTCTCTTCATTTCTCTCTCTCCCTCTCCTCACTCAATCTCCTCTCTCCCTCTCATCTCTCCCTATCCTCTCCCCCTCTCCTCTCTTTTCTTCTCTCTCTCCATATCCTCTCTCCCTATTCTATCTCCCTCTCTCCCTATCCTCTCTCCATATCCTTTCTCCCTATTCTATCTTCTTCTCTCCCTATACTCTCTCCATATCCTCTGTCCCTATCCTCTCTCCATATCCTCTTTCCCTATCCTCTCTCCCTCTCCTCACTCCCTCTTCTCTCTCCATATACTCTCTCCCTATCCTCTCTCCGTATTCTCTCTCCCAATCCTATTTCTCTCATCTCTCCCTCTCCTGTCTTCTCTTCTCTTCTCTCTCTCCATCTCCTCACTTCCTCTCCTCTCTCCCTATCCTCTCTCCATATCCTCTCTCCCTATTCTCTCTCCCTATCCTCTATTCTCTCTCTCCCTATTCTATCTCCTCACTCCTTATCCTCTCTTCTCTTCTCTCTCTCCCTCTCATCTCACCCTCTCCTCTCTCCCTCCCTCCCTATCCTCTCTCCCCTATACTCTCTCCCTCTCTCCAAATCCTCTCTCCCTATCCTCTCTCCCTCTTTCCCTATCCTCTCTCCCTATCCTCTCTCCCTATCCTCTCTCCCTATTCTCTCTCCATATACTCTCTCCCTATCCTCTCTCCCTATTCTCTCTCCATATCCTATCTCCCTATCCTATCTCTCTCTCCCTATCCTCTCTCCCTATTATATCTCCTCACTCCATATCCTCTCTTATCTTCTCTCTCTCTCTCTCATCTCTCCCTCTCCTCTCTCCCTCTCTCCCTATCCTCTCTCCCCATCCTCTCTCCCTATCCTATCTCCTCTCTCCCTCTCCTCTCTTTTCTTCTCTCTCTCCCTCTCCTCACTCCCTCTCCTCACTCCCTCTCCTCACTCCCTCTCCTCTCTCCCTAGCCTCTCTCCCTATCCTCACTCCCTATCCTCCCTCCCTCTCTCCCTATCCTCACTCTCTCTCCCTATCCTCTCTCCCTATCCTCTCTCCCTCTCTCCCTCTCTCCATATCCTCTCTCCCTATCCTCTCTCCCCATCCTCTCCCTCTCTCCCTATTCTCTCTCCCTATCCCCTCTCCCTCTCTCCCTATCCTCTCTCCCTCTCTCCATATCCTCTCTCCCTATCCTCTCTCACTATCCTCTCCCTCTCTCCCTATCCTCTCTCCCTATCCTCTCTCCCTCTCTCCCTATCCTCTCTCCCTATCCTCTCTCCCTTTTCTCTCTCCCTATCCTTTCTCCCTCTCTCCCTATCATCTCTCCATATCCTCTCTCCCTATCCTATCTCCCTCTCTCCCTATCCTCTCTCCCTATCCTGTCTTCTCTTCTCTTCTCTCTCTCCCTCTCCTCACTCCCCCTCCTCTCTCCCTATCCTCTCTCCCTATCCTCTCTCCTATCCTCTCTTCTCTTCTCTCTCTCCCTATCCTCTCTCCCTATTCTATATTCTCTTCTCTCTCTCCCTATCCTCTCTCCCTATTCTATCTCCTCACTCCTTATCCTCTCTTCTCTTCTCTCTCTCCCTCTCATCTCTCCTTCTCCTCTATCCCTCTCTCCCTATCTTCTCTCCCATACTCTCTCCCTCTCTCCCTCTCTCCCTATCCTCTCTCCCTATCCTCTCTCCCTCTCTATCTATCATCTCTCCCTATCGTCTCTCCCTATCCTTTCCCTCTATCCTCTCCCCCTATCCTCTCTCCCAATCCTCTTTCTCTCCTCTCTCCCTCTCCTCTTGTCTCTTGTCTTCTCTCTCTCGCTCTCTCTCCCTATCCCCTCTCCCTCTCTCCCTATCCTCTCTCCCTATCATCTCTCCCTATACTCTCTCCCTATCCTTTCTCCCTCTCTCCCTATCATCTCTCCATATCCTCTCTCCCTATCCTCTCTCCCTCTCTCCCTATCCCCTCTCCCTATCCTCTCTCTCTATCGTCTCTCTCTCCTCTCTCCCTCTCCTCTCTTCATTTCTCTCTCTCCCTCTCCTCACTCAATCTCCTCTCTCCCTCTCATCTCTCCCTATCCTCTCTCCCTATCCTATCTCCTCTCTCCCTCTCCTCTCTTTCTTCTCTCTCTCCCTCTCCTCACTCCCTCTCCTCACTCCCTCTCCTCACTCCCTCTCCCCTCTCCCTAGCCTCTCTCCCTATCCTCACTCCCTATCCTCCCTCCCTCTCTCCCTATCCTCACTCTCTCTCCCTATCCTCTCTCCCTATCCTCTCTCCCTCTCTCCCTCTCTCCATATCCTCTCTCCCTATCATCTCTCCCCATCCTCTCCCTCTCTCCCTATTCTCTCTCCCTATCCCCTCTCCCTCTCTCCCTATCCTCTCTCCCTCTCTCCATATCCTCTCTCCCTATCCTCTCTCACTATCCTCTCCCTCTCTCCCTATCCTCTCTCCCTATCCTCTCTCCCTCTCTCCCTATCCTCTCTCCCTATCCTCTCTCCCTTTTCTCTCTCCCTATCCTTTCTCCCTCTCTCCCTATCATCTCTCCATATCCTCTCTCCCTATCCTATCTCCCTCTCTCCCTATCCTCTCTCCCTATCCTGTCTTCTCTTCTCTTCTCTCTCTCCCTCTCCTCACTCCCCCTCCTCTCTCCCTATCCTCTCTCCCTATCCTCTCTCCTATCCTCTCTTCTCTTCTCTCTCTCCCTATCCTCTCTCCCTATTCTATATTCTCTTCTCTCTCTCCCTATCCTCTCTCCCTATTCTATCTCCTCACTCCTTATCCTCTCTTCTCTTCTCTCTCTCCCTCTCATCTCTCCTTCTCCTCTATCCCTCTCTCCCTATCTTCTCTCCCATACTCTCTCCCTCTCTCCCTCTCTCCCTATCCTCTCTCCCTATCCTCTCTCCCTCTCTATCTATCATCTCTCCCTATCGTCTCTCCCTATCCTTTCCCTCTATCCTCTCCCCCTATCCTCTCTCCCAATCCTCTTTCTCTCCTCTCTCCCTCTCCTCTTGTTCTTGTCTTCTCTCTCTCGCTCTCTCTCCCTATCCCCTCTCCCTCTCTCCCTATCCTCTCTCCCTATCATCTCTCCCTATACTCTCTCCCTATCCTTTCTCCCTCTCTCCCTATCATCTCTCCATATCCTCTCTCCCTATCCTCTCTCCCTCTCTCCCTATCCCCTCTCCCTATCCTCTCTCTCTATCGTCTCTCTCTCCTCTCTCCCTCTCCTCTCTTCATTTCTCTCTCTCCCTCTCCTCACTCAATCTCCTCTCTCCCTCTCATCTCTCCCTATCCTCTCCCCCTCTCCTCTCTTTTCTTCTCTCTCTCCATATCCTCTCTCCCTATTCTATCTCCCTCTCTCCCTATCCTCTCTCCATATCCTTTCTCCCTATTCTATCTTCTTCTCTCCCTATCCTCTCTCCCTATCCTCTCTCCCTCTCTATCTATCATCTCTCCCTATCGTCTCTCCCTATCCTTTCCCTCTATCCTCTCCCCCTATCCTCTCTCCCAATCCTCTTTCTCTCCTCTCTCTCTCCCTCTCCTCTTGTCTCTTCTCTTCTCTCTCTCGCTCTCTCTCCCTATCCCCTCTCCCTCTCTCCCTATCCTCTCTCCCTATCCTCTCTCCCTATTCTCTCTCCCTATCCTCTCTCCCTATCCTCTCTCCCTATTCTCTCTCCCTATCCTTTCTCCCTCTCTCCCTATCATATCTCCATATCCTCTCTCCCTATCCTCTCTCCCTCTCTCCCTATCCTCTCTCCCTATCCTCTCTCTCTATCGTCTCTCTCTCCTCTCTCCCTCTCCTCTCTTCATTTCTCTCTCTCCCTCTCCTCACTCAATCTCCTCTCTCCCTCTCATCTCTCCCTATCCTCTCCCCCTCTCCTCTCTTTTCTTCTCTCTCTCCATATCCTCTCTCCCTATTCTATCTCCCTCTCTCCCTATCCTCTCTCCATATCCTTTCTCCCTATTCTATCTTCTTCTCTCCCTATACTCTCTCCATATCCTCTGTCCCTATCCTCTCTCCATATCCTCTTTCCCTATCCTCTCTCCCTCTCCTCACTCCCTCTTCTCTCTCCATATACTCTCTCCCTATCCTCTCTCCGTATTCTCTCTCCCAATCCTATTTCTCTCATCTCTCCCTCTCCTGTCTTCTCTTCTCTTCTCTCTCTCCATCTCCTCACTTCCTCTCCTCTCTCCCTATCCTCTCTCCATATCCTCTCTCCCTATTCTCTCTCCCTATCCTCTATTCTCTCTCTCCCTATTCTATCTCCTCACTCCTTATCCTCTCTTCTCTTCTCTCTCTCCCTCTCATCTCACCCTCTCCTCTCTCCCTCCCTCCCTATCCTCTCTCCCCTATACTCTCTCCCTCTCTCCAAATCCTCTCTCCCTCTCCTCTCTTTTCTTCTCTCTCTCCCTCTCCTCACTCCCTCTCCTCACTCCCTCTCCTCACTCCCTCTCCTCTCTCCCTAGCCTCTCTCCCTATCCTCACTCCCTATCCTCCCTCCCTCTCTCCCTATCCTCACTCTCTCTCCCTATCCTCTCTCCCTATCCTCTCTCCCTCTCTCCCTCTCTCCATATCCTCTCTCCCTATCCTCTCTCCCCATCCTCTCCCTCTCTCCCTATTCTCTCTCCCTATCCCCTCTCCCTCTCTCCCTATCCTCTCTCCCTCTCTCCATATCCTCTCTCCCTATCCTCTCTCACTATCCTCTCCCTCTCTCCCTATCCTCTCTCCCTATCCTCTCTCCCTCTCTCCCTATCCTCTCTCCCTATCCTCTCTCCCTTTTCTCTCTCCCTATCCTTTCTCCCTCTCTCCCTATCATCTCTCCATATCCTCTCTCCCTATCCTATCTCCCTCTCTCCCTATCCTCTCTCCCTATCCTGTCTTCTCTTCTCTTCTCTCTCTCCCTCTCCTCACTCCCCCTCCTCTCTCCCTATCCTCTCTCCCTATCCTCTCTCCTATCCTCTCTTCTCTTCTCTCTCTCCCTATCCTCTCTCCCTATCCTCTCTCCCTATTCTCTCTCCATATACTCTCTCCCTATCCTCTCTCCCTATTCTCTCTCCATATCCTATCTCCCTATCCTATCTCTCTCTCCCTATCCTCTCTCCCTATTATATCTCCTCACTCCATATCCTCTCTTATCTTCTCTCTCTCTCTCTCATCTCTCCCTCTCCTCTCTCCCTCTCTCCCTATCCTCTCTCCCTATCCTCTCTCCCTATCCTATCTCCTCTCTCCCTCTCCTCTCTTTTCTTCTCTCTCTCCCTCTCCTCACTCCCTCTCCTCACTCCCTCTCCTCTCTCCCTAGCCTCTCTCCCTATCCTCACTCCCTATCCTCCCTCCCTCTCTCCCTATCCTCACTCTCTCTCCCTATCCTCTCTCCCTATCCTCTCTCCCTCTCTCCCTCTCTCCATATCCTCTCTCCCTATCCTCTCTCCCCATCCTCTCCCTCTCTCCCTATTCTCTCTCCCTTTCCCCTCTCCATCTCTCCCTATCCTCTCTCCCTCTCTCCATATCCTCTCTCCCTATCCTCTCTCACTATCCTCTCCCTCTCTCCCTATCCTCTCTCCCTATCCTCTCTCCCTCTCTCCCTATCCTCTCTCCCTATCCTCTCTCCCTTTTCTCTCTCCCTATCCTTTCTCCCTCTCTCCCTATCATCTCCCCATATCCTCTCTCCCTATCCTATCTCCCTCTCTCCCTATCCTCTCTCCCTATCCTGTCTTCTCTTCTCTTCTCTCTCTCCCTCTCCTCACTCCCCCTCCTCTCTCCCTATCCTCTCTCCCTATCCTCTCTCCTATCCTCTCTTCTCTTCTCTCTCTCCCTATCCTCTCTCCCTATTCTATATTCTCTTCTCTCTCTCCCTATCCTCTCTCCCTATTCTATCTCCTCACTCCTTATCCTCTCTTCTCTTCTCTCTCTCCCTCTCATCTCTCCTTCTCCTCTATCCCTCTCTCCCTATCTTCTCTCCCATACTCTCTCCCTCTCTCCCTCTCTCCCTATCCTCTCTCCCTATCCTCTCTCCCTCTCTATCTATCATCTCTCCCTATCGTCTCTCCCTATCCTTTCCCTCTATCCTCTCCCCCTATCCTCTCTCCCAATCCTCTTTCTCTCCTCTCTCTCTCCCTCTCCTCTTGTCTCTTCTCTTCTCTCTCTCGCTCTCTCTCCCTATCCCCTCTCCCTCTCTCCCTATCCTCTCTCCCTATCCTCTCTCCCTATTCTCTCTCCCTATCCTCTCTCCCTATCCTCTCTCCCTATTCTCTCTCCCTATCCTTTCTCCTCTCTCCCTATCATATCTCCATATCCTCTCTCCCTATCCTCTCTCCCTCTCTCCCTATCCTCTCTCCCTATCCTCTCTCTCTATCGTCTCTCTCTCCTCTCTCCCTCTCCTCTCTTCATTTCTCTCTCTCCCTCTCCTCACTCAATCTCCTCTCTCCCTCTCATCTCTCCCTATCCTCTCCCCCTCTCCTCTCTTTTCTTCTCTCTCTCCATATCCTCTCTCCCTATTCTATCTCCCTCTCTCCTATCCTCTCTCCATATCCTTTCTCCCTATTCTATCTTCTTCTCTCCCTATACTCTCTCCATATCCTCTGTCCCTATCCTCTCTCCATATCCTCTTTCCCTATCCTCTCTCCCTCTCCTCACTCCCTCTTCTCTCTCCATATACTCTCTCCCTATCCTCTCTCCGTATTCTCTCTCCCAATCCTATTTCTCTCATCTCTCCCTCTCCTGTCTTCTCTTCTCTTCTCTCTCTCCATCTCCTCACTTCCTCTCCTCTCTCCCTATCCTCTCTCCATATCCTCTCTCCTATTCTCTCTCCCTATCCTCTATTCTCTCTCTCCCTATTCTATCTCCTCACTCCTTATCCTCTCTTCTCTTCTCTCTCTCCCTCTCATCTCACCCTCTCCTCTCTCCCCTCCCTCCCTATCCTCTCTCCCCTATACTCTCTCCCTCTCTCCAAATCCTCTCTCCCTATCCTCTCTCCCTCTTTCCTATCCTCTCTCCCTATCCTCTCTCCCTATCCTCTCTCCCTATTCTCTCTCCATATACTCTCTCCCTATCCTCTCTCCCTATTCTCTCTCC
Source organism: Coregonus lavaretus (assembly GCF_964263955.1). Taxonomy (NCBI): domain Eukaryota; kingdom Metazoa; phylum Chordata; class Actinopteri; order Salmoniformes; family Salmonidae; genus Coregonus; species Coregonus lavaretus. The sequence goes on along the minus strand of NW_028163284.1, from coordinate 2,604 downwards.
ATATCCTATCTCCCTATCCTATCTCTCTCTCCCTATCCTCTCTCCCTATTATATCTCCTCACTCCATATCCTCTCTTATCTTCTCTCTCTCTCTCTCATCTCTCCCTCTCCTCTCTCCCTCTCTCCCTATCCTCTCTCCCTATCCTCTCTCCCTATCCTATCTCCTCTCTCCCTCTCCTCTCTTTTCATCTCTCTCTCCCTCTCCTCACTCCCTCTCCTCACTCCCTCTCCTCACTCCCTCTCCTCTCTCCCTATCCTCACTCCCTATCCTCCCTCCCTCTCTCCCTATCCTCACTCTCTCTCCCTATCCTCTCTCCCTATCCTCTCTCCCTCTCTCCCTCTCTCCATATCCTCTCTCCCTATCCTCTCTCCCCATCCTCTCCCTCTCTCCCTATTCTCTCTCCCTATCCCTCTCCCTCTCTCCCTATCCTCTCTCCCTCTCTCCATATCCTCTCTCCCTATCCTCTCTCACTATCCTCTCCCTCTCTCCCTATCCTCTCTCCCTATCCTCTCTCCCTATCCTCTCTCCCTGTCCCCTCTCCCTCTCTCCCTATCCTCTCTCCCTATCCTCTCTCCCTATTCTCTCTCCCTATCCTTTCTTCTCCCTCTCTCCCTATCATCTCTCCATATCCTCTCTCCCTATCCTATCTCCCTCTCTCCCTATCCTCTCTTCCTATTCTCTCTCCCTATCCTCTCTTCTCTTCTCTCTCTACCTATCCTCTCACCCTATTCTATCTCCTCACTCCTTTTCCTCTCTTCTCTTCTCTCTCTCCCTCTCATCTCTCCCTCTCCTCTCTCCCTCTCTCCCTATTCTCTCTCCCTATACTCTCTCCATCTCTCCCTCTCTCCCTATCCACTCTCCCTATCCTCACTCCTCTCTCCCTATCCTCTCTCCCTCTCCCCTCTCCCTCTCTCCCTATCCTCTCTCCCTATCCTCTCTCCCAATTCTCTCTCCCAATCATTTCTCCCTCTCTCCCTATCATCTCTCCATTTACTCTCTCCTATCCTATCTCCATCTCTCCCTATCCTCTCTCCATATCCTCTCTCCCTATCCTCTCCTCCTCTCTCCCTATCCTCTCTCCCTATCCCCTCTCCCTGTCCTCTCTCCTCTCTCCACTCTCCTCATCCTGTCTCCCTACCCTCTCTCCCTCTCTCCCTCTCCTCTCTCCCTCTCCTCTCTTCTCTTCTCTCTCTCCTCATTCAATCTCCTCTACCCCTCTGCTCACTCCATATCTTCTCTCCCTATCCTCTCTCCCTCTCCTCATTTTCTTCTCTCTCTCCCTGTCCTCTCTCCCTATCCTCTCAACTCTTCTCTCTCTCCCTCTCCTCACTCCCTCTCCTCACTCCCTCTCCTCTCTCCCTATCCTCTCTACATATCCTCTCTCCCTCTCTATCTATCGTCTCTCCCTATTGTCTCTCCCTATCCTTTCTCCCTATCCTCTCTCCCTATCCTCTCTCCCAATCCTCTTTCTCTCCTCTCTCCCTCTCCTCTCGTCTCTTCTCTTCTCTCTCTCCCTCTCCTCACTCCCTCTCCTCTCTCCCTATCCTCTCTCCCTATCATCTCTCCCTATTCTCTCTCCCTTTCCTCTCTTCTCTTCTCTCTCTACCTATCCTCTCTTCCTATTCTATCTCCTCACTCCTTTTCCTCTTTTCTCTTCTCTCTCTCTCTCCCTCTCATCTCTCCCTCTCCTCTCTCCCTCTCTCCCTATTCTCTCTCCCTATACTCTCTCCATCTCTCCCTCTCTCCCTATCCTCTTTCCTCTCTCCTTATCCTCTCTCCCTATCCCCTCTCCCTCTCTCCCTATCCTCTCTCCCTATCCTATCTCCCTATTCTCTCTCCCTATCCTTTCTCCCTCTCTCCCTATCATCTCTTCATATACTCTCTCCTATCCTATCTCCCTCTCTCCCTATCCTCTCTCCATATCCTCTCTCCCTATCCTCTCTTAATATCTCCCTATCCCCTCTCCCTGTCCTCTCTCCTCTCTCCACTCTCCTCATCCTACCCTCTCTCCCTATCCTCTCTCCCTCTCTCCCTATCCTCTCTCCCAATCCTCTATCTCTCTCCTCTCTCCCACTACTCTCTTCTCTTCTCTCTCTCCCTCTCCTCATTCAATCTCCTCTCTCCCTATCCTCTCTCCCTATCCTCTCTTTTCTTCTCTCTCTCCCTGTCCTCTCTCCCTATCCTCTCATCTCTTCTCTCTCTCCCTCTCCTCACTCCCTCTCCTCACCCCCTCTCCTCTCTCCCTAGCCTCTCTCCCTATCCTCTCTCCCTCTCTCCCTATCCTCTCTCCCTATCCTCTCTCCCTCTCTATCTATCGTCTCTCCCTATCGTCTCTCCATATCCTCTCTCCCTATCCTCTCTCCCAATCCTCTTTCTCTCCTCTCTCCCTCTCCTCTTGTCTCTTCTCTTCTCTCTCTCCCTCTCCTCACTCCCTCTCTCCCTATCCTCTCTCCCTATCCTCTCTTCCTATCCTCTCTTCTCTTCTCTCTCTCCCTATACTCTCTCCCTATTCTATCTTCTCTTCTCTCTCTCCCTATCCTCTCTCCCTACTCTATCTCCTCACTCCTTATCTTCTCTTCTCTTCTCTCTCTCCCTCTCATCTC
>NW_028163285.1:5000-22139 GCF_964263955.1 Coregonus lavaretus | reverse complement strand
ATCATAGCTTTTACCTGGTCAGTCTATTTCATGGAAAGAGCAGGTGTTCCTAATGTTTTGTACACTCAGTGTATACCCACTAGCCACTGTAATCTGAAAATACTGGAGAAAAAAAACTAGATTAAACAGTTTAAATTCTCTTCAGTGAACAGTTTGGAGTATGACTGTACCTGACAAGGCCAGAGAGAGGACAAGCTAACTGTAAAGGAGTAAGAGGACGCTATACCCACTAACCACTATAGTCTGGAAATACTGAACACAACTGATTAGATTAGGAACCAAAGCAGTTGAATTTCTCCTTCCTCTTCTGTGAACAGTCTGATTCTGACTCTACCCGACGAGGCTAGAGAGCGAGGACAAGCTAAATAATACTCTGAGGGGAGTTATGAGCCAGCGAGCGCATGATCCTGAGTCCTTCCTGCAGCTAGCAGCACTTGTGACTGAACTGACCCAGCTTAATGGTGCTTAATGGTGCTTTCTGACAAGGCCTCTTTGTTGTCTTGAGCTGTCAGTCCCTTCCACCGCCATCTTAATGTTTCCTTGACAACAGTCAAAGAGAGAGCAGATGTCCAGGCTACACGCACATCTGTAGTATCCTTATTCCTGCAGGCAAGACAAGGGGAGAGTGTGTGTGTGTGTGTGTGTGTGTGTACCCTCCTCCAACCCTTTCTCTCCCATTGGCAGGGACACAAAAAGACTGATTCCAGGGATGACCTCCATTCAGCTTTCACACATTAATCAATGACATGCTGTAAAGACCTACCCACTGGACATTCCTACTGGTAGACACTACACTACTCACTACCAATACACCTGCTGTAAAGACCTACCCACTGGAGACTCCTACTGGTAGACACTACACTACTCACTACACCTGCTGTAAAGACCTACCCACTGGACACTCCTACTGGTAAACACTACACTACTCACTACACCTGCTGTAAAGACCTACCCACTGGACACTCCTACTGGTAAACACTACACTACTCACTACACCTGCTGTAAAGACCTACCCACTGGACACTCCTACTGGTAGACACTACACTACTCACTACACCTGCTGTAAAGACCTACCCACTGGACACTCCTACTGGTAGACACTACACTACTCACTACCAATACACCTGCTGTAAAGACCTACCCACTGGACACTCCTACTGGTAGACACTACACTACTCACTACCACTACACCTGCTGTAAAGACCTACCCACTGGACACTCCTACTGGTAGACACTACACTACTCACTACTCACTACACCTGCTGTAAAGACCTACCCACTGGAGACTCCTACTGGTAGACACTACACTACTCACTACTCACTACACCTGCTGTAAAGACCTACCCACTGGAGACTCCTACTGGTAGACACTACACTACTCACTACCAATACACCTGCTGTAAAGACCTACCCACTGGACACTCCTACTGGTAGACACTACACTACTCACTACCACTACACCTGCTGTAAAGACCTACCCACTGGACATTCCTACTGGTAAACACTACACTACTCACTACTCAATACACCTGCTGTAAAGACCTACCCACTGGACACTCCTACTGGTAGACACTACACTACTCACTACCAATACACCTGCTGTAAAGACCTACCCACTGGAGACTCCTACTGGTAGACACTACACTACTCACTACACCTGCTGTAAAGACCTACCCACTGGACACTCCTACTGGTAGACACTACACTACTCACTACCAATACACCTGCTGTAAAGACCTACCCACTGGAGACTCCTACTGGTAGACACTACACTACTCACTACACCTGCTGTAAAGACCTACCCACTGGACACTCCTACTGGTAGACACTACACTACTCACTACCAATACACCTGCTGTAAAGACCTACCCACTGGAGACTCCTACTGGTAGACACTACACTACTCACTACACCTGCTGTAAAGACCTACCCACTGGACACTCCTACTGGTAGACACTACACTACTCACTACCAATACACCTGCTGTAAAGACCTACCCACTGGACACTCCTACTGGTAGACACTACACTACTCACTACACCTGCTGTAAAGACCTACCCACTGGACACTCCTACTGGTAGACACTACACTACTCACTACACCTGCTGTAAAGACCTACCCACTGGAGACTCCTACTGGTAAACACTACACTACTCACTACCAATACACCTGCTGTAAAGACCTACCCACTGGACACTCCTACTGGTAGACACTACACTACTCACTACCACTACACCTGCTGTAAAGACCTACCCACTGGACATTCCTACTGGTAAACACTACACTACTCACTACTCAATACACCTGCTGTAAAGACCTACCCACTGGACACTCCTACTGGTAGACACATCCCCAAAAGGTTTCATATTTACTATTAAGGTACAACAACATTTTACATTTTAGTCATTTAGCAGACACTCTTATCCAGAGCGACTTACAGGAGCAATTAAGGTTAAGTGCCTTGCTTAAGGGCACATCGACAGCTTTTTCACCTAGTCAGCTCGGGGATTAGAACCAGCGACCGTTCGGTTACTGGCACAACGCTCTTACCCACAACGCTACTTAATTTCTTATGGTGACCATCATATCTTCTAGCCACTTTTCCATAGGCACATAATGTTACATCTCATCAGAATGGACACTTGATCATCTGCATAACTCTCAAGTTTTACTTTCAACTGATATAATCTTGAATCTATCCTCTAAACCAGGGGTGTCAAACGTCCGGCCCGCGGGCCGGATCAGGCCCGCAAACAGGTTTAATCCGGCCCGTGAGATGATTTTGAAAATAAATAAATAAATAAATAAATAAATAATTGGTAAAGTATAAAAATGCGCTGCAATTTTACAATAAAATAAACTGCTGTTCCAATTGCGTCCACTGGATGGCGCAATAGCAATTGTGTTAAGCTAGCAAACTGTTTATACCGGGGCAGAGCAAGTAGGTCAAGCACGTGCAGCCAATGAGCTACTTTGTTTTGCCCGCGATATATATTACGGCTTCTACTTTTAACATTATGTGCTTTGGCACCCTCATTGCCCCAATATGTCTCTGTCAAAAAAGAGAAAAGTGGACGCAGAGTGCAGAGTGTTCCAAGAAAAATTGTCATCCTATTTATTCACGGAATTGAATGGGAAAGCTGTATGTTTGGTGTGTTCAGAGCATGTTGCAGTGCTGAAAGAATATAACCTTCGTCGCCACTATGTGAGTCTTCATGCCGACAAATATGACAACTTTCAAGGACAGCGGAGATGAGAGAAGGTGAATGAACTGTTGGCGGGTCTGAAGAAACAGCAGTCTGTGTTTACTCACAGCCGAGACATCAGTGACGCTGCAGTGAAAGCTAGCTACCTCATTGCTAATGAAATCGCAGTGGCTTCAAAACCATTTAGTAGGGGTGAATTTGTAAAAACATGCATGATGAAGGCAGCGGAGATTGTGTGCCCTGAAAAGCGGCAGGCTTTTGCAAATATCAGCCTGACAAGAAACACAGTTGCAGACAGGATTTCCGATCTTTCAGTGGATTTGGACAGCAAGTTGAAGCAAAAAGTAAAGTCATTTATTGCGTTTTCGGTTGCAATTGATGAAAGCACGGACATTACAGATGTTGCACAACTGGCCATTTTCATCCGCGGAGTTGATGACACATTGACCGTCACCGAGGAGTTCGTGGAGTTGGTGCCGATGACAGATACAACGACAGCAGCTGATATTTTTACCGCACTCGTCGGCGCGCTGGACAGGGTCGGAGTGGACTGGTCCCGCGCTGTCAGCCTGGCTATAGATGGTGCGCCCTCAATGATCGGGAAAAAAGCAGGCGTTGTGACAAAGTTCAGAGAGAAAGTGCAATCTGCAAATGGAGGACGTGATTTTTTGACTTTTCACTGTATTTTGCACCAGGAGGCTTTGTGTTGCAAGTCATTAAAGATGGATAACGTCATGAAGGTGGTCATCCAAACTGTTAATTTCATCCGATCCAGAAGCCTGAATCACCGTCAGTTTGACAGCCTTCTCAGAGAGAAAGACCACATCTATGGCCTGCCATACCACACTGAGGTAAGATGGTTAAGCCGAGGTGCTGTGCTGAGGCGTTTCTTTGATTTACGAGAAGAAATTGAACAGTTCATGGAAGAAAAGGGCAAACCAGTGTTAGAATTTCATTCCGCAGAATGGATGCAGGACCTTGCATTTATGGTGGATGTTACAGAGCACCTGAATAACTTGAACAAACAGCTGCAAGGGCGCAACAAAGTTGTCACGCAGTATTATGACAGCATACGTTCTTTGAAGTTGAAGCTGTCATTGTGGGAGACGCAACTTGCCGGTGGTGATGCAGCTCACTTCCCCTGTCTGAAAAATGTGTGCGCGACCCAACATGTGGCAGACATGAAGCGGTTCAAAGATAAAATAACGGGACTGTTACGGGAGTTTGAGCAACGCTTTCAGATTTATGTTTATATGTTTTTATGTTGATGTGCTATTGTTTTTAATTGATTTTATTTTATTTGTATATTTAACCTATTCTTGACTCTGTGGTTCTTGCACTTGTTTGGGGAACAGGATTTCATTATTTTTATCTACATTTCTGCCTGAGAAATGACACCCTGATATAGTTCTAATAACCTCCCGAGTGGCGCAGTGGTCTAAGGCACTGCATCGCAGTGCTAGCTGTGCCACTAGAGATCCTGGTTCGAATCCAGGCTCTGTCGTAGCCGGCCGCGACCGGGAGACCCATGGGGCGGCGCACAATTGGCCCAGCGTCGTCCAGGGTAGGGGAGGGAATGGCCGGCAGGGATGTAGCTCAGTTGGTAGAGCATGGCGTTTGCAACGCCAGGGTTGTGGGTTCGATTCCCACGGGGGGCCAGTATGAAAAAAAAAAAATTAATAATGTATGCACTCACTAACTGTAAGTCGCTCTGGATAAGAGCGTCTGCTAAATGACTAAAATGTAATGTAAATGTTCTGTGATCTGTGATATACTTCTGTGAGGCATTGTGTGTTCTTTTTCTTTAGAATTTTCAAATAAACTTGACGTGTTTTATGATTAATAGTGATGTTGTGCTTGTACTATTTTGGACACACTGTCCTCAGGCTCCAGCTTTATGTTGTATGTTGATCGTATTAAAACAAAGAAAACAATCTGAAGTTGTTGTTTTTAAGTTATATATATACCATGATTTTTCCGGTCCGGCCCACTTGGGAATAATTTTTCCTCCATGTGGCCCCTGAGCTAAAATGAGTTTGACACCCCTGCTCTAAACAAACTCAATAAATTAGTTTACCCTGTCTCCATACTCCAGGCTGTTTCTTCATGTGAAGGACTAATCAACGACTTTACCCTGTCTCCATACTCCAGACTGTTTCTTCATGTGAAGGACTAATCAACGACTTTACCCTGTCTCCATACTCCAGACTGTTTCTTCATGTGAAGGACTAATCAACGACTTTACCCTGTCTCCATACTCCAGGCTGTTTCTTCATGTGAAGGACTAATCAACGACTTTACCCTGTCTCCATACTCCAGGCTGTTTCTTCATGTGAAGGACTAATCAACGACTTTACCCTGTCTCCATACTCCAGGCTGTTTCTTCATGTGAAGGACTAATCAACGACTTTACCCTGTCTCCATACTCCAGACTGTTTCTTCATGTGAAGGACTAATCAACGACTTTACCCTGTCTCCATACTCCAGACTGTTTCTTCATGTGAAGGACTAATCAATGACTTTACCCTGTCTCCATACTCCAGGCTGTTTCTTCATGTGAAGGACTAATCAACGACTCTACCCTGTCTCCAAACTGTTTCTTCATGTGAAGGACTAATCAACGACTTTACCCTGTCTCCATACTCCAGGCAGTTTCTTCATGTGAAGGACTAATCAACGACTTTACCCTGTCTCCATACTCCAGGCTGTTTCTTCATGTGAAGGACTAATCAACGACTCTACCCTGTCTCCATACTCCAGGCTGTTTCTTCATGTGAAGGACTAATCAACGACTCTACCCTGTCTCCATACTGTTTCTTCATGTGAAGGACTAATCAACGACTTTACCCTGTCTCCATACTCCAGACTGTTTCTTCATGTGAAGGACTAATCAACGACTTTACCCTGTCTCCATACTCCAGGCAGTTTCTTCATGTGAAGGACTAATCAACGACTTTACCCTGTCTCCATACTCCAGGCTGTTTCTTCATGTGAAGGACTAATCAACGACTCTACCCTGTCTCCATACTCCAGACTGTTTCTTCATGTGAAGGACTAATCAACGACTTTACCCTGTCTCCATACTCCAGACTGTTTCTTCATGTGAAGGACTAATCAACGACTTTACCCTGTCTCCATACTCCATACTGTTTCTTCATGTGAAGGACTAATCAACGACTTTACCCTGTCTCCATACTCCAGACTGTTTCTTCATGTGAAGGACTAATCAACGACTTTACCCTGTCTCCATACTCCAGGCTGTTTCTTCATGTGAAGGACTAATCAACGACTTTACCCTGTCTCCATACTCCATACTGTTTCTTCATGTGAAGGACTAATCAACGACTTTACCCTGTCTCCATACTGTTTCTTCATGTGAAGGACTAATCAACGACTTTACCCTGTCTCCATACTCCAGACTGTTTCTTCATGTGAAGGACTAATCAACGACTTTACCCTGTCTCCATACTCCAGGCTGTTTCTTCATGTGAAGGACTAATTAACGACTTTACCCTGTCTCCATACTCCAGACTGTTTCTTCATGTGAAGGACTAATCAACGACTTTACCCTGTCTCCATACTCCAGACTGTTTCTTCATGTGAAGGACTAATCAACGACTTTACCCTGTCTCCATACTCCAGGCTGTTTCTTCATGTGAAGGACTAATCAACGACTTTACCCTGTCTCCATACTCCAGACTGTTTCTTCATGTGAAGGACTAATCAACGACTTTACCCTGTCTCCATACTCCAGACTGTTTCTTCATGTGAAGGACTAATCAACGACTTTACCCTGTCTCCATACTCCAGACTGTTTCTTCATGTGAAGGACTAATTAACAACTTTACCCTGTCTCCATACTCCAGACTGTTTCTTCATGTGAAGGACTAATCAACGACTTTACCCTGTCTCCATACTCCAGACTGTTTCTTCATGTGAAGGACTAATCAACGACTTTACCCTGTCTCCATACTCCAGACTGTTTCTTCATGTGAAGGACTAATCAACGACTTTACCCTGTCTCCATACTCCAGGCTGTTTCTTCATGTGAAGGACTAATCAACGACTTTACCCTGTCTCCATACTCCAGACTTTTTCTTCATGTGAAGGACTAATCAACGACTTTACCCTGTCTCCATACTCCAGGCTGTTTCTTCATGTGAAGGACTAATCAACGACTTTACCCTGTCTCCATACTCCAGACTGTTTCTTCATGTGAAGGACTAATCAACGACTTTACCCTGTCTCCATACTCCAGACTGTTTCTTCATGTGAAGGACTAATCAACGACTTTACCCTGTCTCCATACTCCAGACTGTTTCTTCATGTGAAGGACTAATCAACGACTTTACCCTGTCTCCATACTCCAGACTGTTTCTTCATGTGAAGGACTAATCAACGACTTTACCCTGTCTCCATACTCCAGGCTGTTTCTTCATGTGAAGGACTAATCAACGACTTTACCCTGTCTCCATACTCCAGACTGTTTCTTCATGTGAAGGACTAATCAACGACTTTACCCTGTCTCCATACTCCAGACTGTTTCTTCATGTGAAGGACTAATCAACGACTTTACCCTGTCTCCATACTCCAGGCTGTTTCTTCATGTGAAGGACTAATCAACGACTTTACCCTGTCTCCATACTCCAGACTGTTTCTTCATGTGAAGGACTAATCAACGACTTTACCCTGTCTCCATACTCCAGGCTGTTTCTTCATGTGAAGGACTAATCAACTAGACTCTATCTTTATCAAACCAGCTGCATAAACAAGCTGGCTAACTCATTGGGGGGTGGGGCACCACTGTGAAAAGCTATAATATATTGTCTTGTTTGAGTTCATGGCAGTGTCCCAGTAATGTGATGCCTGATCGTGATTGGTCCCAGTAATGTGATGCCTGAACGTGATTGGTCACAGTAATGTGAAGCCTGAATGTGATTGGAATTCACCCACTCTATCAAATGCCATTTGGTGGTGGTGGTGGTGGTGGTGGGGGGGTTATCTTTTCAACATGTGGGCAACAGAGTGGGTGCTCCTCAACTCACACAACTTCCAAAAACTTTGGTTGGGACTTTTCTCCTATTGCAAAGCAGCTGGAGTAGTATCTCCTAAAGTTCATTGATAATATAATATAATATTGTCTCTGTAAAACAAAACAATCACTAGCTGCACAATGTTTGCATGATGGATTTGGCTATCAATTACACTATCTACTCAAAAGTTCACAAAAATAATCTCCATCTGTCAAAATGACGATCTATTAATAAAAGCAGTTTTCTCGTGTCAGCCTCAAAAGCAGAAGAGGTAGGCTAGCTGAAGGTTGTTGCCGTCGGTTTGTAGGGCGTCAAGCACGCCTGGTTGGCTGGCAAGGACTCTCAGCAGCAGCTGTGCCGTATCGTAACCACTGATGTTAAAGATTCACAACGCTTGCGGTATACAACCGGACAAGATTCCACATCGGATGTCGTTTGATACACTTCCTAGAAACCAATATAAGGCACTTTCCATGTTCTTAACCAAGCCCACTTCTCTCTCTGTCCCCGTTGTCTCCACATGGCTTGGTAGGCTACAGTAGTCGAGAGAAGATGAACGAGAGGCAGCGAAATACGAGGTAAATCTTCGGGTTTCGGCTACATATTTTGACAGTTGGACTAGGTACGGCTTTGCGCCGTGGTCGGTTAAATATGTCCTCAGCAGACAGTTCACTCGACCATTCCTTTCCTTAGTGGCGCAGTGAGGTGAACACAACACACCGTCACAGTTTATGCGGACATCAAAATAGCCCGCTCATTGCAACCAATTTTACACTATTATAGATTAGTATAAGCAAACGTGATAGTTATGAGATATTTCTTATAAAATCTTACCTGAATAGCTGACATTTATCGCAAGTTCAGAAGAAAATGCAGACTTTACGCACACATGAGCACCATCACCCAGCCGCTTGTTGAGAAAATGTTTTTCCTACAGATGTTGTGTAGGCTGTTTACACCGAGCCACCTTTTAAAGGACTAAACTTAGTTATCCGAGTGCTAGGAATAATAGGATACACAGCTGTTCCCGGTGTGGGCGACTGTATAGAGACACATGATTAGGAAAGTAGCCTACAAGGTTGAATGGTATGTGTTGTGCTCCTGTCCAAAACACGGTCTAAAAATGACTCCGGTTACCAGGTGGCTATCTAACTGTTTCACTGGTTGATATTGTTTCCTCTGTCGCCCTCGCTCTTTTTTTTTGGGTTTCAAGGCGGGGTCTTGTGTCGTTTAAACCAATGAAATAATCCTATAAGAGGCAGCTTCGCCCCCCTACACGTTTCCAGTCTTCTATTCATATACACTGCCTTTCTGTGTGGTTTAGCCCTGGTGAGCTGCACTATGCTACACTGGTATACATACCCTAATAACGCTCTAAAGGCACCATATTCCCTATATAGTGCACTACTTTTAACCAGATCCCTATGGGTCCTGATCAAAAGTAGTGCACTAAATATGGAATAGAGTGCCATTTGGAACGTATTTACAATCGACTGCACGCTGCATACTACACCCTGCATACTACACCCTGCATACTACACCCTGCATACTGCACCCTGCATACTGCACCCTGCATACTACACCCTGCATACTGCACCCTGCATACTGCACCCTGCATACTACACCCTGCATACTGCACCCTGCATACTACACCCTGCATACTACACCCTGCATACTGCACCCTGCATACTACACCCTGCATACTGCACCCTGCATACTACACCCTGCATACTACACCCTGCATACTACACCCTGCATACTACACCCTGCATACTACACCCTGCATACTACACCCTGCATACTACACCCTGCATACTACACCCTGCATACTGCACCCTGCATACTGCACCCTGCATACTACACCCTGCATACTGCACCCTGCATACTGCACCCTGCATACTACACCCTGCATACTGCACCCTGCATACTACACCCTGCATACTACACCCTGCATACTACACCCTGCATACTGCACCCTGCATACTGCACCCTGCATACTGCACCCTGCATACTACACCCTGCATACTACACCCTGCATACTGCACCCTGCATACTGCACCCTGCATACTACACGCTGCATACTACACCCTGCATACTGCACCCTGCATACTGCACCCTGCATACTGCACCCTGCATACTGCACCCTGCATACTACACCCTGCATACTACACCCTGCATACTGCACCCTGCATACTACACCCTGCATACTGCACCCTGCATACTACACCCTGCATACTACACCCTGCATACTACACCCTGCATACTGCACCCTGCATACTACACCCTGCATACTACACCAACGCCAGTGGGGCAGTCACCACTTCTGTAAGCGAAGAAACGACGGACAGGGGTGTTTGGGTTCGGGAGATGGACATTTAACTTTTCATCAATACTAATATGATCAGTTTGAATGATTGATGTCACATATAGGTAGTCAATAACATATAGGTCATCCATAACATGTCATAGTTGTTTTCTTCCAACATTGCTTTCAAAAACAATGTCAATCAACCAAAAGTTGGCTCATGTTGGTGATGCATCTTGCATGCTTTTTATGAAACGCCTTCACATTTTCAGCGTAACCCATGTAATAAACAGGGTAAATATTCCATGACAATGTTTAAGGATTTATTACAGTAGTCCTGCTTCATTCGAGGTCACCAAACAGTTGGGTCGTGAGACAGAGAACAGTTGAGCCCACCCTAGACACTCCCAAGGTGTTTATGTAACCCAATAGCATTCCCAGGTAGTTCCTATACCCTGGACTATTTAAGACAGCGTACAATTATTTACACCTTCTGGCTGTATACTCAACACATGCTTGTTTTCTTTGTAAATATGTAAAATCAATCAAACTGTAATTCCAACAAATTGATTTCAAACTGCCTTTTAGGAAAATGTTTGTTTGTTTTAATTTTGCCCACAGCTTCAAAAATATGTTTGGTTGATGTGACAGAGCTGAAACGAACATGTCCTGTCACTGTAGTGTGAATGACTGGGTTTATCATATATCAACCTGGTACTGTGGTGTGAATGACTTGGGTTTATATATAATATATCAACCTGGTACTGTGGTGTGAATGACTGGGTTTATCATATATCAACCTGGTACTGTGGTGTGAATGACTTGGGTTTATCATATATCAACCTGGTGCTGTGGTGTGAATGACTGGGTTTATCATATATCAACCTGGTACTGTGATGTGAATGACTGGGTTTATCATATATCAACCTGGTACTGTGATGTGAATGACTGGGTTTATCATATATCAACCTGGTACTGTGGTGTGAATGACTGGGTTTATCATATATCAACCTGGTACTGTGGTGTGAATGACTGGGTTTATCATATATCAACCTGGTACTGTGGTGTGAATGACTTGGTTTATAATTCTTTACTGACATCACACTTATTGATTTGAGGGCTTCGATTTATTTTGTGAGACTTGAAATGAAAAGAATCCACATGATTTAATTACAATATCTGTCTGATCTGTGCTTGCCTAATCAGTGGAATCGTCAGCAGTCGTATCGTAATATCAAATGAGCAGATACCACCAATACACTATATCGCTTTTTACATTGTATCGGCAGGTATAATGTATTATAATGCAGCTATAACACATTCTAAGAGTCGTCACTGCAATACTTTCCACTTTGTTTGATGCGGTGCTATCACAAAGAGGGGTCAAGTTAAATGGCGGTAGACTAGTTAACCTCTACGGGATTGGTGTCCCGTATACGGGACGGTTGAGCTAACCTGCGCTATGTGATTAGCATGACTGTTGTAAGTAACAGCAAACTTTCCAGGACATAGACATGTTTTATATGGGCAGAAAGCTTACATTATTGTTAATCTAACTGCAGTGTCCAATTTACAGTAGCTATTACAGTGAAATAATACCATGCTATTGTTTGAGGAGAGTGCACAACAACAAAAAACGTATCACGGCAACTGGTTTGATACATTCACCTCTGAAGGTAAATAATGTACTTACATTCAGTAATCTTGCTCTGATTTGTCATCCTAAGGGTCCCAGAAATAAAATGTAGCATAGTTTTGTTTGATAAAATCCATTTTTATATTCAAATGTAGGAACTGGGTTCTACAGTTTGAACCCCTGCTGTCTCTGGCTCCACACCCACCCTGCCCGGCCATCTAGATGTGTGAAAGTTAGTGTTAAGCTAATGATTCATTATGTATGACATTCCTGGGAGTGTGTAAACTTACATTTTGTATTACCATATAATTTTTGTATGTTCTCTATTGTTATGTACTTGAAAATGTATCAATTGACCAATTCGGTACATTTGGGCAGACTTGATACAAAATAGTCCAGCACTGAAATGCTTCACTGGATCAATCTGAAACTAAACTGCAATATTATATTGTGGCCTTTCTCTTGCATTTCAAAGACGATGGAGCAAAAAAAATAATAGAAAACTCATGTTTTTTTGTTTGTATTATCTTTTACCAGATCTAATGTGTTATATTCTCCTACATTAATTTCACATTTCCACAAACCTCAGTGTTTCCTTTCAAACGGTATCAAATGCATATCCTTGCTTCAGGTCCTGAGCTACAGACAGTTAGATTTGGGTACGTCATTTTAGGGGGAAATTGAAAAAAAGGGTCAGATCCTTAAGAGGTTAAATGGCTGCAGACTAGTTAAATGGCAGACTAGTTAAATGGCAGACTAGTTAAATGGCAGACTAGTTAAATGACTGTAGACTAGTGAAATGGCTGTAGACTAGTTAAATGGCGGTAGACTAGTTAAATGGTGGAAGACTAGTTAAATGGGTATAGACTATTTAATTGCTGTAGACTAGTTAAATGGTGGTAGACTAGTTAAGTGGCTGTAGACTAGTTAAATGGCGGTAGACTAGTTAACTTCTCTACCCCAGCCCTGAGCCCTTTAACTTCTCTACCCCAGCCCTGAGCCCAGCCCTGAGCACTTTCAACTTCTCTACCCCAGCCCTGAGCCCAGCCCTGAGCCTTTTAACTTCTCTACCCCAGCCATGATCCCTTTCAACTTCTCTACCCCAGCCCTGAGCCCAGCCCTGAGCCCTTTAACTTCTCTACCCCAGCCCTTAGCCCTTTAACTTCTCTACCCCAGCCCTGAGCCCTTTAACTTCTCTACCCCAGCCCTGAGCCTTTAACTTCTCTACCCCAGCCCTGAGCCCAGCCCTTAGCCCTTTAACTTCTCTACCCCAGCCCTGAGCCCAGCCCTGAGCCCTTTAACTTCTCTACCCCAGCCCTGAGCCCTTTAACTTCTCTACCCCAGCCCTGAGCCTTTAACTTCTCTACCCCAGCCCTGAGCCCTTTAACTTCTCTACCCCAGCCCTGAGCCCAGCCCTTAGCCCTTTAACTTCTCTACCCCAGCCCTGAGCCCTTTAACTTCTCTACCCCAGCCCTGAGCCCAGCTCTGAGCCCTTTTAACTTCTCTACCCCAGCCCTGAGCCCTTTCAACTTCTCTACCCCAGCCCTGAGCCCAGCCCTGAGCCCTTTCACATCTCTACCCCAGCCCTGAGCCCTTTAACTTCTCTACCCCAGCCCTGAGCCCTTTAACTTCTCTACCCCAGCCCTGAGCCCTTTAACTTCTCTACCCCAGCCCTGAGCCCCTTTAACTTCTCTACCCCAGCCCTGAGCCCCGCCCTGAGCCCTTTCAACTTCTCTACCCCAGCCCTGAGCCCTTTCACTTCTCTACCCCAGCCCTGAGCCCTTTCAACTTCTCTACCCCAGCCCTGAGCCCTTTAACTTCTCTACCCCAGCCCTGAGCCCCGCCCTGAGCCCTTTCAACTTCTCTACCCCAGCCCTGAGCCCTTTCAACTTCTCTACCCCAGCCCTGAGCCCTTTAACTTCTCTACCCCAGCCCTGAGCCCCTTTAACTTCTCTACCCCAGCCCTGAGCCCCGCCCTGAGCCCTTTCAACTTCTCTACCCCAGCCCTGAGCCCTTTCACTTCTCTACCCCAGCCCTGAGCCCTTTAACTTCTCTACCCCAGCCCTGAGCCCTTTAACTTCTCTACCCCAGCCCTGAGCCCCGCCCTGAGCCCTTTCAACTTCTCTACCCCAGCCCTGAGCCCTTTAACTTCTCTACCCCAGCCCTGAGCCCAGCCCTGAGTCCTTTTCATAGCTCTACCCCAGCCCAATGTGATTTATGTTCATTATTTGTCTTAATACGTCTTAATATAAATGATGTGTCCTTGATCATCAAATAACCATTCATCGTTTTTAGACTCAAAAGCATTTATCTTTACTGTTCATCTTTCACTGTTACATCTGTCTCAATCCCCCAGCTGTCCCAATAGCCTGTCCTGCTTCTGTCTCAATCCCCCAGCTGTCCCTATAGCCTGTCCTGCTTCTGTCTCAATCCCCCCAGCTGTCCCTATAGCCTGTCCTGCTTCTGTCTCAATCCCCCCAGCTGTCCCCATAGCCTGTCCTGCTTCTGTCTCAATCCCCCAGCTGTCCCTATAGCCTGTCCTGATTCTGTCTCAATCCCCCCAGCTGTCCCAATAGCCTGTCCTGCTTCTGTCTCAATCCCCCAGCTGTCCCAATAGCCTGTCCTGCTTCTGTCTCAATCCCCCAGCTGTCCCAATAGCCTGTCCTGCTTCTGTCTCAATTCCCCAGCTGTCCCAATAGCCTGTCCTGCTTCTGTCTCAATCCCCCCAGCTGTCCCAATAGCCTGTCCTGCTTCTGTCTCAATCCCCCCAGCTGTCCCAATAGCCTGTCCTGCTTCTGTCTCAATCCCCCCAGCTGTCCCAATAGCCTGTCCTGCTTCTGTCTCATTCCCCCCAGCTGTCCCAATAGCCTGTCCTGCTTCTGTCTCAATCCCCCCAGCTGTCCCAATAGCCTGTCCTGCTTCTGTCTCAATCCCCCCAACTGTCCCAATAGCCTGTCCTGCTTCTGTCTCAATCCCCCCAGCTGTCCCAATAGCCTGTCCTGCTTCTGTCTCAATCCCCCCAGCTGTCCCAATAGCCTGTCCTGCTTCTGTCTCAATCCCCCCAACTGTCCCAATAGCCTGTCCTGCTTCTGTCTCAATCCCCCCAGCTGTCCCAATAGCCTGTCCTGCTTCTGTCTCAATCCCCCCAACTGTCCCAATAGCCTGTCCTGATTCTGTCTCAATCCCCCCAGCTGTCCCAATAGCCTGTCCTGCTTCTGTCTCAATCCCCCCAGCTGTCCCAATAGCCTGTCCTGCTTCTGTCTCAATCCCCCAGCTGTCCCAATAGCCTGTCCTGCTTCTGTCTCAATCCCCCCAGCTGTCCCAATAGCCTGTCCTGCTTCTGTCTCAATCCCCCAGCTGTCCCTATAGCCTGTCCTGCTTCTGTCTCAATCCCCCAGCTGTCCCTATAGCCTGTCCTGCCAGCTGTCCCTATAGCCTGTCCTGCTTCTGTCTCAATCCCCCAGCTGTCCCCATAGCCTGTCCTGCCAGCTGTCCCTATAGCCTGTCCTGCCAGCTGTCCCCATAGCCTGTCCTGCCAGCTGTCCCTATAGCCTGTCCTGCCAGCTGTCCCCATAGCCTGTCCTGCCAGCTGTCCCTATAGCCTGTCCTGCCAGCTGTCCCTAAAGCCTGTCCTGCCAGCTGTCCCTATAGCCTGTCTATAGAATTGTGAGGAGTAACAGCGTAGCCTACGTTGCTTCCATGACAAAGACCAAAGCCGGTGGGAGTACCGTTGAGGACAGTGGTGTCTCTCTATCACAGGTGAAGGATCTTAAACGAACAAAAATAGTTGTACAAGCAGTTGTTACAACAACAAGAAAATAGCTTCAGGTGTTTTGTCCAAATACTGGTGGATTCAACTAATAAAATAATGGACGACCTGACCAGAGAGGTCCAGGACCTGAAGAACAGTTTGCAGTTCTCCCAGGGTCAGATCGATGAGTTGAAACAGGAGAATGGCAAGATGACAGCAATCTGTAAGTCGTTGAGAGAGGACATCAGTTCTGTGTGTGAATCCATGATAACAATGACGAAGAAATCAGATTATCTCGAGGGACAATCAAGGTGGAACAACATGGTTGTGGACGCAATTGCAGAATCTCCACATGAGACCTGGATGGAGCCTGAGGACAAAGTGAGGGAAATGATCTCTGAGAAACTAAAGATGGACCACAGGAAGATTGAGGTGGAGCGCGCCCACAGGATTGGAAACCACCCCCCGTCCCAGGTGACAAGCCCAGGCTGATAGTGGTCAAGTTCCTGAGGTTCAAGGACAAGGTAGCTGTTCTAGAAAGAGCCGAGAACTTGAGAGGAACATACAGTTTTTTTTTTTTTTTAATCTTGCTTTGTTTGTTCTTTTCCATATTATGTCTATCTCTGAGGAGCTACCCAGGAAAGGGCTGAAAATAGCCCATATTAATATATGTGGCCTTAGAAATAAGGTTCATGAAATCAATAACTTGCTAACATCAGATAACACTAATATATTAGCTATTTCTGAGACTCAGTTAGATACAGGGCCTTGCAAAAGTGTTCATCCCCCTTGGCGTTTTGTCCTATTTTGTTGCATTACAACCTGTCATTTAAATGGATTTTTATTTGGATTTCATGTAATGGACATACACAAAATAGTCCAAATTGGTGAAGTGAAATGAAAAAAATAACTTATTTCAAACAATTCTAAAAAATAAATAACGGAAAAGTGGTGTGTGCATACAGTGGGGAGAACAAGTATTTGATACTTAAAAAAAAAAAAAAATGCACCTTTATTTAACCAGGTAAGCCAGTTGAGAACAGGTTCTCATTTACAACTGCGACCTGGCCAAGATAAAGCAAAGCAGTGCAATAAAAACAACAACACAGAGTTACATATGGGGTAAAAAACATAAAGTCAAAACTACAACAGAAAATATATATACAGTGTGTGCAAATGTAGCAAGTTATGGAGGTAAGGCAATAAAT
>NW_028163286.1:0-17867 GCF_964263955.1 Coregonus lavaretus | reverse complement strand
CCTCTACTGCTGGCACTGGGCCACTGCAGACTGAGTGGAGCATCATACTTCCATTGTGCGGGCCACACAAAAGGGTGATTGTTACAGAGCTGAATCGGACGGGGCTGTTGTGCAAGCCTACCTGCTGTGTGTGTGTGTGTGTGTGTGTGTGTGTGTGCACCGCTTGGCCTTATCTGTTGGGCCTGGTACGGTGGTGCCTGGTGTTATGTCTGTATGGGGGTTGTCTGCACGCTTATCCCGCTGGTTGTTTTGAACGTTTGTTTCCGTCCAGAGGGCTGTCATCCTCAGGATGGCTCTCATCTACAAACCCCCATAGCACATTTTGTCACCATTCTGTCAGGGATGTTTTTGTTGTCCTTGTTTAAGATTGTCACTGGGGAAGCTGTGTTGTTGTTGAAAGGGGGTATGACCTTGTCTCCATGGAGACGTGAGGCGGAGTCGATGTCTGTGTATCTGAACACCCTCTTGTTGACCTCTGGAGACCTGTAACACCCCCTTTGTTCTCCCCTCTGTTGTCTCCTCTGTTGTCCCTCAACAGACATTGTTGTCATGGGATTGCTTTGGGGGAGGAGAGGATTTGGATAAAGACAAGTGTGAAACTAGATGATTTAGTGTCTCTTGCTGCTAAATATGCATAAATAAGTTATGTGTTCATAGTAAATAAAATGTATTCAGGGTAGCATAGTATTCTGTAGCTGTGTACCACTAGGGTTACCTGCTCCACAGTGATTTGATCTAGCCCTGTGAGAGTAGTTCACCCCAGAGTGTTGATGTTTATGTCTATACCCATACCTCTCTGCATCAGACCATGTGGAAACAGACAGGAGTTGAATGATACAGTAGGCTATGTACCTGCCTGGCTGTCACAACTGGAGGCCTCGTTCATAAACCCCCACATTCCAGTATTATATGTCTTCTATTTAGAAACATGGTGGCCATATATGAGGTCCGTAAGGTTAAATTGCAGGAAACAGTTGTCCAACCAAAATGAGCTTTCATTCTGACTTCAAGGTGAAGTCAGACAAGTTTATATTTAACACCAAACCATTTACTTAGGTTCACTGTTTTGTGGAACAATGTTAGTAAAATACTTTCTCTCTCTTTCTCATCAGAAGAGGCAAGAAGCACAGCATCATCCTCCGGACACAGTTATCTGTCAGAGTTCACGCTTGTATCGGTGAGTGAAACACTTTTCATTTTGAAGCACTGTCTTTTCATTTGGAAGCACTGTGGGTATTTAAGTTGCGACTGTAAAATGTGGAGGTATCTGGAGTCAGACAGTGTTGTTAATGTCAACCTCTCTGCTGCGTCACCTGCACATCTCATATAGTTTCTGTTTGACTTCTTACTGGATGATTGAACACTATCTCACTATCACTCACAGCTGTCAGGTACAGTAAATAATAATCAAAATCATAATAATAATACATAATCATGATAATACATAATAATAATTCTAATAATACATAATAATAATAATACATCATAATGATAATACATAATAATAATAATAATACGTAATAATAATACATAATACTAATAATACATCATAACAATACATCATAATAATACATCATAATAATGCATAATTTTATTTTATTTATTTATTTCACCTTTATTTAACCAGGTAAACCAGTTGAGAACAAGTTCTCATTTACAACTGCGACCTGGCCAAGATAAAGCAAAGCAGTGCGATAAAAACAACAACACAGAGTTACATATGGGGTAAAACAAAACAAAGTCAAAAATACAACAGAAATACATATAATATACAGTGTGCAAATTTAGCAAGTTATGGAGGTAAGGCAATAAAATAGGCTATAGTGCAAAATAATACAAAATAATAATAATACATAATAATACGTAATAATAATAAATCATACTAATAATAATACATCATAGCAATACATCATAATAATATATAATAATAATACATAATAATAATAATACAATTATAATAATACATAATAATAATAATACATAATAATATTACATAATGATAATACATAATCATAATAATAATACATAATAATACTAATACTAATACTAATATTAATAGTAATAATAATACATTGCCCAATTACAGATTGCATGGCTGTGTGTCAGCAACGGGTGTTGCTGAAATAGCCGAATCCACTAATTTGAAGGGGTTTCTACATACTTTGTATATGTAGTGTACATGGTATTTACAGTGCATTTGGAAAGTATTCAGACCCCTTGACTTTTTCCACATTTTGTTACGTTACAGCCTTATTCTAAAATGGATTAAATTGTTATTTTTCCTCATCAATCTACACACAATACCCCATAATGACAAAGCAAAAACAGGTTTATAGAAATGTTTGCAAATGTATTAAAAAGAAAACACTTTACTCAGTACTTTGTTGAAGTACCTTTGGCAGCGATTACATCCTCGAGTCTTCTTGGGTATGACGCTACAAGCTTGGCACACCTGTATTTGAGGGGTTTCTCCCATTCTTCTCTGCAGATCCCCTCAAGCTCTGTCAGGTTGGATTTTCAGGTCTCTCCAGAGATGTTAGATCGGGTTCAAGTCCAGGCTCTGGCTGGGCCACTCAAGGACATTCAGAGACTTGTCCCAAAGCCACTCCTTTTTTGTCTTGGCTCTGTGCTTAGGGTCGTTGTCCTGTTGGAAGGTGAACCTTCGCCCCAGTTTGAGGTCCTTAGTGCTCTGGAGCAGGTTTTCATCAAGGATCTCTCTGTACTTTGCTCCGTTCATCTTTCCCTCGATCCTGACTAGTCTCCCAGTCCCTGCCGCTGAAAAACATCCCTACAGCATGATGCTGCCACCACCGTGCTTCACCGTAGGGATGGTGCCAGGTTTCCTCCAGACGTGACGCTTGGCATTCAGGCCATAGAGTTCAATCTTGGTTTCATCAGACTAGAGAATATTGTTTCTCATGGTCTGAGAGTCCTTTAGGTGCCTTTTGGCAAACTCCAAGCAGGTTGTCATGTGCCTTTTACTGAGGAGTGGCTTCTGACTGGCCACTCTACCATAAAGGCCTGATTGGTGGAGTGCTGCAGAGATGGTTGTCCTTCTGGAAGATTCTGCCATCTCTGCAGAGGAACTCTGGAGCTCTGTCAGAGTGACCATCGGGTTCTTGGTCACCTCCCTGACCAAGGCCCTTCTCCCCCGATTTCTCAGGTTGGCTGGCGGCCAGCTCTAGGAAGAGTCTTGGTGTTTCCAAACTTCTTCCATTTAAGAATGATGGAGGACACTGTGTTCTTGGGGATCTTCAATGCTGCAGACATTTTTTGGTACCCTTCCCCAGGTCTGTGCCTCGACACAATCCTGTCTCCGAGCTCTACGGACAATTCATTCGACCTCATGGCTTGGTTTTTGCTCTGACATGCACTGTCAACTAGATAGGTGTGTGCCTTTCCAAATCATGTCCAATCAATTGAATTTGCTACAGGTGGACTCCAATCAAGTTGTAGAATGATCTCAAGAATGATCAATGGAAACAGGATGCACCTTAGCTCAATTTCAAGTCTCATAGCAAAGGGTCTGAATACTTACAGTGAGGGGGAAAAAGTATTTGATCCCCTGCTGATTTTGTACGTTTGCCCACTGACAAAGACATGATCAGTCTATAATTTTAATGGTAGGTTTATTTGAACAGTGAGAGACAGAATAACAACAAAATAAATCCAGAAAAACGCATGTCAAAACTTTTATAAATTGATTTGCATTTTAATGACGGAAATAAGTATTTGACCCCTCTGCAAAACATTACTTAGTACTTGGTGGCAAAACCCTTGTTGGCAATCACAGAGGTCAGATGTTTCTTGTAGTTGGCCACCAAGTTTTTACACATCTCAGGAGGGATGTTGTTCCACTCCTCTTTGCAGATCTTCTCCAAGTCATTAAGGTTTCGAGGCTGACGTTTGGCATCTTGAACCTTCAGCTCCCTCCACAGATTTTCTATGGGATTAAGATCTGGAGACTGGCTAGGCCACTCCAGGACCTTAATGGGCTTCTTCTTGAGCCACTCCTTTGTTGCCTTGGCCGTGTGTTTTGGGTCAATGTCAAGCTGGAATAACCATCCACGACCCATTTTCAATGCCCTGGCTGAGGGAAGGAGGTTCTCACCCAAGATTTGACGGTACATGGCCCCGTCCATCGTCCCTTTGATGCGGTGAAGTTGTCCTGTCCCCTTAGCAGAAAAACACCCCTAAAGCATAATGTTTCCACCTCCATGTTTGACAGTGGGGATGGTGTTCTTGGGGTCATAGGCAGCATTCCTCCTCCTCCAAACACGGCAAGTTGAGTTGATGCCAAAGAGCTCGATTTTGGTCTCATCTGACCACAACACTTTCACCCAGTTCTCCTCTGAATCATTCAGATGTTCATTGGCAAACTTCAGACGGCCCTGTATATGTGCTTTCTTGAGCAGGGGGACCTTGCGGGCGCTGCAGGATTTCAGTCCTTCACGGCGTAGTGTGTTACCAATTGTTTTCTTGGTGACTATGGTCCCAGCTGCCTTGAGATCATTGACAAGATCCTCCCATGCCTGGGCTGATTCCTCACCGTTCTCATGATCATTGCAACTCCACAAGGTGAGATCTTGCATGGAGCCCCAGGCAGGGAGATTGACAGTGCTTTTGTGTTCCTTCCATTTGCGAATAATCGCACCAACTGTTGTCACCTTCTCACAAAGCTGCTTGGCGATGGTCTTGTAGCCCATTCCAGCCTTGTGTAGGTCTACAATCTTGTCCCTGACATCCTTGGAGAGCTCTTTGGTCTTGGCCATAGTGGAGAGTTTGGAATCTGATTGATTGATTGCTTCTGTGGACAGGTGTCTTTTATACAGGTAACAAACTGAGATTAGGAGCACTCCCTTTAAGAGTGTGCTCCTAATCTCAGCTCGTTACCTGTATAAAAGACACCTGGGAGCCAGAAATCTTTCTGATTGAGAGGGGGTCAAATACTTATTTCCCTCATTAAAATGCAAATCAATTTATAACATTTTTGACATGCGTTTTTCTGGATGTTTTTGTTGTTATTCTGTCTCTCACTGTTCAAATAAACCTACCATTAAAATTATAGACTTATCATTTCTTTGTCAATGGGCAAACATACAAAATCAGCAGGGGATCAAATACTTTTTTCTCTCACTGTATGTAAATAAGGTATTTCTGTTTTTTATTTGTTAAATTTGCACACATTTCTAAAAACCTGTTTTCGCTTTGTCATTATGTTGTTGTGTGTAGATAGATGAGGAAAAATGTGTATTTAATACATTTTAGAATAAGGCTGTAACGTAACAAAATGTGGAAAAAGTCAAGGGATCTGAATACTTTCCGAATGCACTGTATATAATGCTTTTCAAGGAGCCAAAATCTCTGTGCAGTCAATGTGAACTACTCTATATCATCATTATGTCATCTGCCACTTCTCCACTGTCTCCCACTGCATCGGTTGGTGCATCTGAAAAGATGAAACCATCTGGGAGAGTGAGGAATGTGTAGAGGTTGTTATTTTGGAGCTGTTTCCCTCCATCATGTTTTATGGCCTTGTTTTAACACGCTCCACACTTGATTCCTACGTCAATAAAACAGGCCTCATAATGAGAGGAAATAAAGAGAGTGATTATAGGCCTACACACACACACACACACACACACACACACACACACAATCACTTAGTAAATCAGTCAAAACTATTGTTTGGGTCACGGTCTTTCTACTTTATTGATTTATTTCTGTGTTGAGCTCACTGTTTCCATGTGGATGTTAATACTGTGTTTAGTTGGGAACGCGTTCCTCCTCCTCATTTATCTTGATGTCCTGTCCTGTCTCTCAGGTGGCAGCCAAGTGCTGAGACACACCAGCACATGACTCTATTACCTGACAGTTCGGCCTTGGAGAGGACTTGGAGAGGGGTGTGTGTGTGTGAGAGAGAGAGAGAGATAACTGCTCTATAATACTGGTCTGAATGATAATTAGTGAGAGACAAGCCCAGTTATGTCCCAGTCTAAACCTGACTCAAACCTGCCCTCCACATCACATTCAACAGCAGTAGCAAAGTGTCACAGTACATTCATAGGTTGTGTGTAATACGTTTAAGTGCATAATTGTTTTTAATAAGTATTATAATACAAACACGCCCAGCCTGTTTCACTTAATGATGAGTCAGAGCTTGTCTGTGCTCTGGGGATCCTTGCGTGCCCATATACCAAGATGTTCTGTCCTGTGCAGGTTGGCAGCATGGTAGTGCTGCAGGCTGCTGCACGTTGACACTGGATGCGTCTCAAATGTCACCAACTTCTCTATATAGTGCACTACTTTTGACCAGGGCCCAGATGTAGCTTGTATAGTGAATAGGGTTCCATTTGGGATGCAACCAGTGGCAGAGACCATTGAGAGGAGTGCACGTGGCTCTCTCCTGCAGACACACAGGGCCTCCTCTCCTCCTCCTCTCCTCCTCCTCTCTCCTCTCCTCTCCAGGCTGCCAGGGCTAAAATAACTCAGCAGGGTTAGCCTGGAAAAGCCATTAAGCCACGAGCTGTCGGATTTTAATTTGGCCTTTTTCAAAAGTGTTATGTAAATGTACCAAGGCAAGGACGGAGGCGTTGAATTTAACTTTGAAATGCCGTGTGAAATCCAGGCTATGATTTTCAGAAACTATCTCTGGCAGTCGTTTTCTCTGCTAATCCATTATACCTGCTGCTTGCATGAAATGTGTCATGGAAACATTAGGAAACTCCACTGGATTTTATGTATTTTTACTGGGAGTTTTTTTTCTAGCCCTAAAAATACTGTATTTTAACTATTGGCAAGACATGAGACAGCTCTGCCAGGTGAACCTAACCTGCCTAGGTCCTGTTTGTACATGCTGAGTACAATGTGGATTTATTTCACATGAAGCGCTATCTCCAATCTTCCTCTTATTTCCTGGCACTTTCATTTTGTAATTAAAAACAGTATCGTATCTCATCCTGATGATATCCTGAAGCGTTGCAACATTCAGACTAATCACTGTGTTGTTAAAGAACATGTTGTGTCGAAAGACGGTTCCAAGCTGTTGGATTTTACTGTTAGTTTACTGACTTTGCTCCAGGGGACTTCTGTGTCATATATTTCATCATATCAAAGGTGGCTTAATGAGTGTACATCTATAAATCATGTAGAGCAGGGATGGGCAACTGGCGGCCTTTTGAAGACCGTCAGATCAATTTCACCAAAATTCGTGAACTCAGTCGGGTTCTCAACTTACTGTTAGAATAGTAGAATACACAAGGTGCAATTTCGAAATGTGGTTGTGCATCAGCAGTTTTCCTCTTGTTATGTCAGCTAACAATTTTTAGATTGGTAAGTTAGTCTAGCGGCCAGCTACTAAGCGTAGTAATCATGGTTTAATTGCCGGCCGGGGGGCCCCCATTGATTTTATTAGTCAGTCTCACTCGGATATCATATTAAAAACAGCAAACATTTCTCTCCACCTTTTGGCAAAATGAGTAGAATTGCAACACACTTGCTTTAAAACTGCAAAATTTTTCTACACCCCATGGCAAAATGTGTAGAAATGCACGAAATTAAATCTAAAACGTAAACACTTTCTCTGCACTGTCAAGAGGGGGGCCGCTAAAATGTTTTGCTCGCAATGTGGGGGTTTGGATGTGGGTACACAGAAAATGTGGTCTTAGTGACTGGACGAGCTGTTGATCAGTGACCACCTCACCTACAGGAGATACATCATCCTACTTTCCTGTGAGGGGCTCAGCTCTGCTCTGCTCTGCAGTGAGGGGCAACAGGTGGCTGTCAACTTAGTGAGTAGTAGGAGCATCATCATCCACTTAGAGAAGGCCAGAGCTGTGCGGTTAATCTGTCTGCTGTGACTGACTGACTAACCCCCCCCCCCCCCCCTCCCCCCCTCCCCAGGATCAGATGAACCCTCTGTACTGTACACACAGGTTGCATTCCAAATTGCACCCTACATAGTGCACTACTTTTGACCAGAGCCCGGGCACTATATAGGGAATAGGTTTCCATTTGGGACACAACCACAGAGCAGAGGAAGAGCAGGCAAAAGGAGAGCAGGGATTTCATGGAAAGATGTGGGCTAATGCCAATCTTATTAGTTTTGAGGGAAAAACATGACTTGGCCCAAGTAGGATTAGGACTAGTCTCTTCTCTGTCCTCTCTTCTCAGCTCCAATTGTCCGTATGGAATGGATGCATCCTATTGTGATAGTTGGTTTATTGATATTGTCCAGACTAAAATATATTGTTTTCTTCTAGAGACAGTTTGCATATCATGAAACATCAAGGTATGTCCTGTTCTGTTTCCTCTAAGTTACTGCACCATGGGAGAAGCAGGTCCCTGTTTCCTCTAAGTTACTGCACCATGGGAGAAACAGGTCCCTGTTTCCTCTAAGTTACTGCACCATGGGAGAAGCAGGTCCCTGTTTCCTCTAAGTTACTGCACCATGGGAGAAACAGGTCCCTGTTTCCTCTAAGTTACTGCACCATGGGAGAAACAGGTCCCTGTTTCCTCTAAGTTACTGCACCATGGACCTCCACTATTCTATAGAGTCTACTGTCTATTCTATAGAGTCTACTGTCTATTCTATAGAGAGTCTACTGTCTATTCAATAGAGAGTCTAGTGTATATTCTATAGAATCTAGTGTCTATTCTATAGAATCTAGTGTCTATTCTATAGAGTCTAGTGTCTATTCTATAGAGTCTAGTGTCTATTCTAAAGAGTCTAGTGTATATTCTATAGAGTCTATTCTATAGTCTAGTGTGTATTCTATAGAGAGTCTACTGTATATTCTATAGAGAGTCTAGTGTATATTCTATAGAGAGTTTACTGTCTATTCTATAAAGAGTCTACTGTCTATTCAATAGAGAGTCTAGTGTATATTCTATAGAATCTAGTGTCTATTCTATAGAGTCTAGTGTCTATTCTATAGAGTCTACTGTCTATTCTATAGAATCTAGTGTCTATTCTATAGAGAGTCTAGTGTATATTCTATAAAGAGTCTACTGTCTATTCTATAGAGTCTACTGTCTATTCTATAGAGTCTACTGTCTATTCTATAGAATCTAGTGTCTATTCTATAGAGTCTACTGTCTATTCTATAGTCTAGTGTGTATTCTATAGAGAGTCTAGTGTATATTCTATAGAGAGTCTAGTGTCTATTCTATAGAGTGTACTGTCTATTCTATAGAGTCTACTATCTATATAGTCTACGGTCTATTATATAGAGAGTATAGTGTCTATTCTATAGAGAGTCTAGAGTATATTCTATAGAGTCTACTGTCTATTCTATAGTCTAGTGTGTATTCTATAGAGAGTCTAGTGTGTATTCTATAGAGTCTACTGTCTATTCTATAGTCTAGTGTGTATTCTATAGAGTCTAGTGTCTATTCTATAGAGTCTACTGTATATTCTATAGAGAGTCTAGTGTCTATTCTATAGATAGTCTAGTGTCTATTCTATAGATAGTCTAGTGTCTATTCTATAGATAGTCTAGTGTCTATTCTATAGAGTCTACTGTCTATTCTATAGAGTCTACTGTCTATTCTATAGAGTGTACTGTCTATTCTATAGAGTCTACTATCTATATAGTCTACGGTCTATTATATAGAGAGTATAGTGTCTATTCTATAGAGAGTCTAGAGTATATTCTATAGAGTCTACTGTCTATTCTATAGTCTAGTGTGTATTCTATAGAGAGTCTAGTGTGTATTCTATAGAGTCTACTGTCTATTCTATAGTCTAGTGTGTATTCTATAGAGTCTAGTGTCTATTCTATAGAGTCTACTGTATATTCTATAGAGAGTCTAGTGTCTATTCTATAGATAGTCTAGTGTCTATTCTATAGATAGTCTAGTGTCTATTCTATAGATAGTCTAGTGTCTATTCTATAGAGTCTACTGTCTATTCTATAGAGTCTACTGTATATTCTATAGAGAGTCTAGTGTCTATTCTATAGATAGTCTAGTGTCTATTCTATAGATAGTCTAGTGTCTATTCTATAGATAGTCTAGTGTCTATTCTATAGATAGTCTAGTGTCTATTCTATAGATAGTCTAGTGTCTATTCTATAGATAGTCTAGTGTCTATTCTATAGATAGTCTAGTGTCTATTCTATAGAGAGTCTAGTGTCTATTCTATAGAGAGTCTTCTGTCTATTCTATAGAGTCTACTGTCTATTCTATAGAGTCTACTAAATATATAGTCTACGGTCTATTATATAGAGAGTATAGTGTCTATTCTATAGAGAGTCTAGTGTCTATTCTATAGAGTGTAGGGTCTATTCTATAGAGTGTAGTGTCTATTCTATAGAGAGTCTAGTGTCTATTCTATAGAGTCTACTGTCTATTCTATAGAGTCTGGTGTCTATTCTATAGAGAGTCTAGTGTCTATTCTATAGATAGTCTACTGTCTATTCTATAGAGTCTAGTGTCTATTCTATAGAGTCTAGTGTCTATTCTATAGAGTCTACTGTCTATTCTATAGAGTCTACTGTCTATTCTATAGAGTCTACTATCTATATAGTCTACTGTCTATTCTATAGAGAGTCTAGAGTATATTCTATAGAGTCTACTGTCTATTCTATAGTCTAGTGTGTATTCTATAGAGAGTCTAGTGTGTATTCTATAGAGAGTTTACTGTCTATTCTATAGAGAGTCTACTGTCTATTCTATAGAGAGTCTACTGTCTATTCTATAGAGAGTCTACTGTCTATTCTATAGAGTCTAGTGTCTATTCTATAGAGTCTACTGTCTATTCTATAGAGTCTACTGTCTATTCTATAGAGTCTACTATATATATAGTCTACGGTCTATTATATAGAGAGTATAGTGTCTATTCTATAGAGAGTCTACTGTCTATTCTATAGAGAGTCTAGTGTCTATTCTATAGAGTGTAGTGTCTATTCTATAGAGTGTAGTGTCTATTCTATAGAGAGTCTACTGTCTATTCTATAGAATCTACTGTCTATTCTATAGAGTCTGGTGTCTATTCTATAGAGAGTCTAGTGTCTATTCTATAGAGTCTAGTGTATATTCTATAGAATCTAGTGTCTATTCTATAGAGTCTAGTGTCTATTCTAAAGAGTCTAGTGTCTATTCTAAAGAGTCTAGTGTCTATTCTATAGAGTCTAGTGTCTATTCTATAGAGTCTAGTGTATATTCTATAGAATCTAGTGTCTATTCTATAGAGTCTAGTGTCTATTCTAAAGAGTCTAGTGTCTATTCTAAAGAGTCTAGTGTCTATTCTATAGAGTCTACTGTCTTTTCTATAGAGAGTCTACTGTCTATTATATAGAGAGTATAGTGTCTATTCTATAGAGAGTCTACTGTATATTCTATAGAGAGTCTACTGTATATTCTATAGAGAGTCTACTGTATATTATATAGAGAGTATAGTGTCTATTCTATAGAGAGTCTACTGTATATTCTATAGAGAGTCTAGTGTCTATTCTATAGATAGTCTAGAGTCTAGTGTCTATTCTATAGATAGTCTAGTGTCTATTCTATAGATAGTCTAGTGTCTATTCTATAGATAGTCTAGTGTCTATTCTATAGATAGTCTAGTGTCTATTCTATAGATAGTCTAGTGTCTATTCTATAGATAGTCTAGTGTCTATTCTATAGATAGTCTAGTGTCTATTCTATAGAGAGTCTAGTGTCTATTCTATAGAGAGTCTTCTGTCTATTCTATATAGTCTACTGTCTATTCTATAGAGTCTACTAAATATATAGTCTACGGTCTATTATATAGAGAGTATAGTGTCTATTCTATAGAGAGTCTAGTGTCTATTCTATAGATAGTCTAGTGTCTATTCTATAGATAGTCTAGTGTCTATTCTATAGATAGTCTAGTGTCTATTCTATAGATAGTCTAGTGTCTATTCTATAGATAGTCTAGTGTCTATTCTATAGAGAGTCTAGTGTCTATTCTATAGAGAGTCTTCTGTCTATTCTATATAGTCTACTGTCTATTCTATAGAGTCTACTAAATATATAGTCTACGGTCTATTATATAGAGAGTATAGTGTCTATTCTATAGAGAGTCTAGTGTCTATTCTATAGATAGTCTACTGTCTATTCTATAGAGTCTAGTGTCTATTCTATAGAGTCTAGTGTCTATTCTATAGAGTCTACTGTCTATTCTATAGAGTCTACTGTCTATTCTATAGTCTAGTGTGTATTCTATAGAGAGTCTAGTGTATATTCTATAGAGAGTCTACTGTCTATTCTATAGAGTGTACTGTCTATTCTATAGAGTCTACTATCTATATAGTCTACGGTCTATTATATAGAGAGTATAGTGTCTATTCTATAGAGAGTCTAGAGTATATTCTATAGAGTCTACTGTCTATTCTATAGTCTAGTGTGTATTCTATAGAGAGTTTACTGTCTATTCTATAGAGAGTCTACTGTCTATTCTATAGAGTCTACTGTCTATTCTATAGAGTCTACTGTCTATTCTATAGAGTCTACTGTCTATTCTATAGAGTCTACTGTCTATTCTATAGAGAGTCTACTGTATATTCTATAGAGAGTCTAGTGTCTATTCTATAGATAGTCTAGTGTCTATTCTATAGATAGTCTAGTGTCTATTCTATAGATAGTCTAGTGTCTATTCTATAGATAGTCTAGTGTCTATTCTATAGATAGTCTAGTGTCTATTCTATAGATAGTCTAGTGTCTATTCTATAGATAGTCTAGTGTCTATTCTATAGATAGTCTAGTGTCTATTCTATAGAGAGTCTAGTGTCTATTCTATAGAGTCTAGTGTCTATTCTATAGAGTCTACTGTCTATTCTATAGAGTCTACTGTCTATTCTATAGAGTCTACTATATATATAGTCTACGGTCTATTATATAGAGAGTATAGTGTCTATTCTATAGAGAGTCTACTGTCTATTCTATAGAGAGTCTAGTGTCTATTCTATAGAGTGTAGTGTCTATTCTATAGAGTGTAGTGTCTATTCTATAGAGAGTCTACTGTCTATTCTATAGAATCTACTGTCTATTCTATAGAGTCTGGTGTCTATTCTATAGAGAGTCTAGTGTCTATTCTATAGAGTCTAGTGTATATTCTATAGAATCTAGTGTCTATTCTATAGAGTCTAGTGTCTATTCTAAAGAGTCTAGTGTCTATTCTAAAGAGTCTAGTGTCTATTCTATAGAGTCTAGTGTCTATTCTATAGAGTCTAGTGTATATTCTATAGAATCTAGTGTCTATTCTATAGAGTCTAGTGTCTATTCTAAAGAGTCTAGTGTCTATTCTAAAGAGTCTAGTGTCTATTCTATAGAGTCTACTGTCTTTTCTATAGAGAGTCTACTGTCTATTATATAGAGAGTATAGTGTCTATTCTATAGAGAGTCTACTGTATATTCTATAGAGAGTCTACTGTATATTCTATAGAGAGTCTACTGTCTATTATATAGAGAGTATAGTGTCTATTCTATAGAGAGTCTACTGTATATTCTATAGAGAGTCTAGTGTCTATTCTATAGATAGTCTAGAGTCTAGTGTCTATTCTATAGATAGTCTAGTGTCTATTCTATAGATAGTCTAGTGTCTATTCTATAGATAGTCTAGTGTCTATTCTATAGATAGTCTAGTGTCTATTCTATAGATAGTCTAGTGTCTATTCTATAGATAGTCTAGTGTCTATTCTATAGATAGTCTAGTGTCTATTCTATAGATAGTCTAGTGTCTATTCTATAGAGAGTCTAGTGTCTATTCTATAGAGAGTCTTCTGTCTATTCTATATAGTCTACTGTCTATTCTATAGAGTCTACTAAATATATAGTCTACGGTCTATTATATAGAGAGTATAGTGTCTATTCTATAGAGAGTCTAGTGTCTATTCTATAGAGTGTAGTGTCTATTCTATAGAGTGTAGTGTCTATTCTATAGAGAGTCTACTGTCTATTCTATAGAGTCTACTGTCTATTCTATAGAGTCTGGTGTCTATTCTATAGAGAGTCTAGTGTCTATTCTATAGATAGTCTACTGTCTATTCTATAGAGTCTAGTGTCTATTCTATAGAGTCTAGTGTCTATTCTATAGAGTCTACTGTCTATTCTATAGAGTCTACTGTCTATTCTATAGAGTCTACTGTCTATTCTATAGTCTAGTGTGTATTCTATAGAGAGTCTAGTGTATATTCTATAGAGAGTCTACTGTCTATTCTATAGAGTGTACTGTCTATTCTATAGAGTCTACTATCTATATAGTCTACGGTCTATTATATAGAGAGTATAGTGTCTATTCTATAGAGAGTCTAGAGTATATTCTATAGAGTCTACTGTCTATTCTATAGTCTAGTGTGTATTCTATAGAGAGTCTAGTGTGTATTCTATAGAGAGTTTACTGTCTATTCTATAGAGAGTCTAGTGTCTATTCTATAGAGTCTACTGTCTATTCTATAGAGTCTACTGTCTATTCTATAGAGTCTACTGTCTATTCTATAGAGAGTCTACTGTATATTCTATAGAGAGTCTAGTGTCTATTCTATAGATAGTCTAGTGTCTATTCTATAGATAGTCTAGTGTCTATTCTATAGATAGTCTAGTGTCTATTCTATAGATAGTCTAGTGTCTATTCTATAGATAGTCTAGTGTCTATTCTATAGATAGTCTAGTGTCTATTCTATAGATAGTCTAGTGTCTATTCTATAGATAGTCTAGTGTCTATTCTATAGAGAGTCTAGTGTCTATTCTATAGAGAGTCTACTGTATATTCTATAGAGTCTACTATATATATAGTCTACGGTCTATTATATAGAGAGTATAGTGTCTATTCTATAGAGAGTCTAGTGTCTATTCTATAGAGTGTAGTGTCTATTCTATAGAGTGTAGTGTCTATTCTATAGAGAGTCTACTGTCTATTCTATAGAGTCTGGTGTCTATTCTATAGAGAGTCTACTGTCTATTCTATAGAGTCTACTGTCTATTCTATAGAATCTAGTGTCTATTCTATAGAGTCTAGTGTCTATTCTAAAGAGTCTAGTGTCTATTCTAAAGAGTCTAGTGTATATTCTATAGAGTCTTGTGTCTATTCTATAGATAGTCTACTGTATATTCTATAGAGTCTACTGTCTATTCTATAGAGTCTACTGTCTATTCTATAGTGTCTACTGTGTATTCTATAGATAGTCTACTGTCTATTCTATAGAGAGTCTACTGTCTATTCTATATAGTCTAGTGTCTATTCTATAGAGTCTAGTGTCTATTCTATAGAGTCTAGTGTCTATTCTATAGAGTCTACTGTCTATTCTATAGTCTAGTGTGTATTCTATAGATAGTCTAGTGTATATTCTATAGAGAGTCTACTGTCTATTCTATAAAGAGTCTAGTGTCTATTCTATAGAGTCTAGTGTCTATTCTATAGAGTCTACTGTCTATTCTATAGTCTAGTGTGTATTCTATAGATAGTCTAGTGTCTATTCTATAGAGAGTCTTCTGTCTATTCTATAGAGTCTACTGTCTATTCTATAGAGTCTACTGTCTATTCTATAGAGAGTCTAGTGTCTATTCTATAGAGAGTCTAGTGTCTATTCTATAGAGAGTCTAGTGTCTATTATATAGAGAGTCAAGTGTCTATTCTATAGAGAGTCTAGTGTCTATTCTATAGAGAGTCTAGTGTCTATTCTATACAGAGTCTAGTGTCTATTCTATAGAGAGTCTAGTGTCTATTCTATAGAGAGTCTAGTGTCTATTCTATATAGTCTAGTGTCTATTCTATAGAGTCTAGTGTCTATTCTATAGAGTTTACTGTCTATAGAGTCTACTGTCTATTCTATAAAGAGTCTACTGTCTATTCTATAGAGTATACTGTCTATTCTATAGAGTCTACTATCTATTCTATAGAGTCTAGTGTCTATTCTATAGAGTATAGTATCTATTCTATAGAGTCTACTGTCTATTCTATAGAGTCAACTGTCTATAGAATCTACTGTCTATTCTATAGAGTCTACTGTCTATTCTATAGAGAGTCTACTGTCTATTCTTTTTAGTCTACTGTCTATTCTATAGAGAGTCTACTGTCTATTCTATAGAGTCTACTGTCTATTCTATAGAGTCTACTGTCTATTCTATAGAGTCTACTGTCTTTAGAATCTACTGTCTATTCTATAGAGTCTACTGTCTATTCTATATAGTCTAGTGTCTATTCTATAGAGTCTACTGTCTATTCTATAGAGTCTACTGTCTATTCTATAGAGTCTACTGTCTATTCTATAGAGTCTACTGTCTTTAGAATCTACTGTCTATTCTATAGAGTCTACTGTGTATTCTATAGAATCTAGTATCTATTCTATAGAGTCTAGTGTCTATTCTATAGAATCTAGTGTCTATTCTATGGAGTCTACTGTCTATAGAGTCTACTGTCTATTATATAGAGTCTACTGTCTATTCTATAGAGTCTACTTTCTATTCTATAGAGTCTACTGTCTATAGAATCTACTGTCTATTCTATAGAGTCTACTGTCTGCCATTCTGACAGGATCAGACAGTAGGGCTTCTGGCCAAGCAGGACCTGATCATCAGTAGTTAGTAGAGTAGGCATCACTAGCTCACTAGGGCCTGTATTCACAAAGAGTCTCAGAGTAGGAGTGCTGATATTACATTTACATTTACGTCATTTAGCAGACGCTCTTATCCAGAGCGACTTACAAATAGGTGCATTCACCCTATAGCCAGTGGGATAACCACTTTACAATATCTTTTTTTTTTTTTTTTTGGGGGGGGGGGGGGGGGGGGTAGAAGGATTACTTTATCCTATCCCAGGAATTCCTTAAAGAGGTGGGGTTTCAAATATCTCCGGAAGGTGGTGAGTGACTCCGCTGTCCTGGCGTCGTGAGGGAGCTTGTTCCACCATTGGGGTGCCAGAGCAGCGAACAGTTTTGACTGGGCTGAGCGGGAACTATGCTTCCGCAGAGGAAGGGGAGCCAGCAGGCCAGAGGTGGATGAACGCAATGCCCTCGTTTGGGTGTAGGGACTGATCAGAGCCTGAAGGTACAGAGGTGCCGATCCCCTCACAGCTCCATAGGCAAGCACCATGGTCTTGTAACAGATGCGAGCTTCAACTGGAAGCCAGTGGAGTGTGCGGAGGAGCGGGGTGACGTGAGAGAACTTGGGAAGGTTGAACACCAGACGGGCTGCGGCCTTCTGGATGAGTTGTAGGGGTTTAATGGCACAGGCAGGGAGCCCAGCCAACAGCGAGTTGCAGTAATCCAGACGGGAGATGACAAGTGCCTGTATTAGGACCTGTGCCGCTTCCTGTGTAAGGCAGGGTCGTACTCTCCGAATGTTGTAGAGCATGAACCTGCAGGATCGGGTCACCGCCTTGATGTTAGCGGAGAACGACAGGGTGTTGTCCAGGGTCACGCCAAGGCTCTTCGCACTCTGGGAGGAGGACACAACGGAGTTGTCAACCGTGATGGCGAGATCATGGAACGGGCAGTCCTTCCCCGGGAGGAAGAGCAGCTCCGTCTTGCCAAGGTTCAGCTTGAGGTGGTGATCCGTCATCCATACTGATATGTCTGCCAGACATGCAGAGATGCGATTCGCCACCTGGTTATCAGAAGGGGGAAAGGAGAAGATTAGTTGTGTATCGTCAGCGTAGCAATGATAGGAGAGGCCATGTGAGGATATGACAGAGCCAATATGATATAGGATCTATTTTGTCCTTCAAATGATAATGAATATGATAAAATAGACAGGTGTGATCTGATCCTAGATCAGCACTCCTTCTCTGAGACGAAGGGCTCACTGTGATGGCCCTTCGTTGCTGACGGTTTTTAACCTCCCTCTTTAAAGAGGCAATCTGGAATTGGTGCATCCATTGTAATTCCCAGATTGTGGAATAGGTTCTA
>NW_028163287.1:0-22500 GCF_964263955.1 Coregonus lavaretus | reverse complement strand
CTGTCTCTCTCTCTGTCTCTCTCTCTGTCTCTCTCTCTCTGTCTCTCTCTGTCTCTCTGTCTCTGTCTCTGTCTCTCTCTCTCTCTCTCTCTCTCTCTCTCTCTCTCTCTCTGTCTCTCTCTCTCTCTCTCTCTGTCTCTCTCTCTCCCTCTCTCTCTCTGTCTCTCTGTCTCTCTCTCTCTGTCTCTCTCTCTCTCTGTCTCTCTCTCTCTCTGTCTCTCTCTCTGTCTCTCTCTCTCTCTCTCTCTGTACAGTAAACATTATACTCAGAATAGTTCCAAAGAAATAGAGATATTTCAAATATTATGTATATATACAGTGTTGTAACGATGTGCAAATAGTTAAAGTACAAATGGGAAAATAAATAAACATAAATATGGGTTGTATTTACAATGGTGTTTGTTCTTCACTGGTTGCCCTTTTCTTGTGGCAACAGGTCACAAATCTTGCACACTGTGGTATTTCACCCAGTAGATAAGGGAGTTTATCAAAATTGGGTTTGTGGATCTCTGTAATCTGAGGGAAATATGTGTCTAATATGGTCATACATTTGGCAGGAGGTTAGGAAGTGCAGCTCAGTTTCCACCTCATTTTGTGGGCAGTGTGCACATAGCCTGTCTTCTCTTGAGGTCCAGGTCTGCCTACGGCGGCATTTCTCAATAGCAAGGCTATGCTCACTGAGTCTGTACATAGTCAAAGCTTTCCTTAAGTTTGGGTCAGTCACAGTGGTCAGGTATTCTGCCGCTGTGTACTCTCTGTTTAGGGCCAAATAACATTCTAGTTTGCTCAGTTTTTTTGTTAATTCTTTCCAATGTGTCATGTTTTGTCATGATTTGGTTGGGTCTGATTGTGTTGCTGTCCTGGGGCTCTGTGGGGTCTGTGTTTAACTAAATGGAGTGGTGTTCATATGGTACATCTATGAGGAGGAGAACATGGCTAATCTCCAGGAAGGACAGAATCATGAGGGAGGGAGGGAGGGAGGGACTGAGAACGAGATGGAGGGACGGAGAGAGAGTGATGAGCCCAGATCCCAGGAGCTCTGAAACCAGGTTAATGACAGATGATGTGGATTAGACTCTGAACCCAGGTTAATGACAGATGATGTGGATTAGACTCTGAACCCAGGTTAATGACAGATGATGATGTGTATTAGACTCTGAAACCAGGTTAATGAGATGATGATGTGGATTAGACTCTGAAACCAGGTTAATGACAGATGATGTGTATTAGACTCTGAAACCAGGTTATTGAGATGATGATGATATGTATTAGACTCTGAAACCAGGTTAATGACAGATGATGATGTGTATTAGACGCTGAAACCAGGTTAATGACAGATGATGATGTGTATTAGACTCTGAAACCAGTTTAATGACAGATGATGATGTGGATTAGACTCTGAAACCAGGTTAATGAGATGATGATGTGGATTAGACTCTGAAACCAGGTTAATGACAGATGATGATGTGTATTAGACTCTGGAACCAGGTTAATGACAGATGATGATGTGTATTAGACTCTGAAACCAGGTTAATCAATGATGATGTGGATTAGACTCTGAAACCAGGTTAATGACAGATGATATGGATTAGACTCTGAAACCAGGTTAATGACATGATGATGTGGATTAGACTCTGAAACCAGGTTAATGACAGATGATGATGTGTATTAGACTCTGAAACCAGGTTAATGACAGATTATATGTATTAGACTCTGAAACCAGGTTAATGACAGATGATGTGGATTAGACTCTGAAACCAGGTTAATGACATGATGATGTGGATTAGACTCTGAAACCAGGTTAATGACAGATGATATGGATTAGACTCTGAAACCAGGTTAATGACATGATGACGTGGATTAGACTCTGAAACCAGGTTAATGACAGATGATGTGGATTAGACTCTGAAACCAGGTTAATGAGATGATGATGTGTATTAGACTCTGAAACCAGGTTAATGACAGATTATATGTATTAGACTCTGAAACCAGGTTAATGACAGATGATGTGGATTAGACTCTGAAACCAGGTTAATGACATGATGATGTGGATTAGACTCTGAAACCAGGTTAATGACAGATGATATGGATTAGACTCTGAAACCAGGTTAATGACATGATGACGTGGATTAGACTCTGAAACCAGGTTAATGACAGATGATGTGGATTAGACTCTGAAACCAGGTTAATGAGATGATGATGTGTATTAGACTCTGAAACCAGGTTATTGATAAGAGCGCTGCTAAATTACTAAAATGTTGTGTGTGTGTGTGTGTGTGTGTGTGTGTTGCAGCCAGAGGTGGATTTCTTTGGCCGAGCCGTCACCCCCAAGGAGAAGCCACAGGTGGTCTCTGCTACAGGTAACTACAGTGTATTCATAAGAATGTGCAGTTAACATTACATTTAACATAGCATCTCTGATTCAGGCAACATTACATTTAACATAGCATCTCTGATTCAGGCAACATTACATTTAACATAGCATCTCTGATTCAGGCAACATTACATTTAACATAGCATCTCAGCATCTCTGATTCAGGCAACATTACATTTAACATAGCATCTCCTATCAGGCAACATTACATTTAACATAGCATCTCTGATTCAGGCAACATAGCATCTCTGATTCAGGTAACATTACATTTAACATAGCATCTCTGATTCAGGCAACATTACATTTAACATAGCATCTCTGATTCAGGTAACATTACATTTAACATAGCATCTCCTATCAGGCAACATTACATTTAACATAGCATCTCCTATCAGGCAACATTACATTTAACATAGCATCTCTGATTCAGGCAACATTACATTTAACATAGCATCTCTGATTCAGGCAACATTACATTTAACATAGCATCTCTGATTCAGGCAACATTACATTTAACATAGCATCTCTGATTCAGGCAACATTACATTTAACATAGCATCTCTGATTCAGGCAACATTACATTTAACATAGCATCTCTGATTCAGGCAACATTACATTTAACATAGCATCTCTGATTCAGGCAACATAGCATCTCTGATTCAGGTAACATTACATTTAACATAGCATCTCTGATTCAGGCAACATTACATTTAACATAGCATCTCAGCATCTCTGATTCAGGCAACATTACATTTAACATAGCATCTCCTATCAGGCAACATTACATTTAACATAGCATCTCTGATTCAGGCAACATTACATTTAACATAGCATCTCTGATTCAGGCAACATTACATTTAACATAGCATCTCAGCATCTCTGATTCAGGCAACATTACATTTAACATAGCATCTCTGATTCAGGCAACATTACATTTAACATAGCATCTCTGATTCAGGCAACGTTACATTTAACATAGCATCTCTGATTCAGGCAACATTACATTTAACATAGCATCTCTGATTCAACATTACATTTAACATAGCATCTCTGATTCAGGCAACATAGCATCTCTGATTCAGGCAACATTACATTTAACATAGCATCTCTGATTCAGGCAACATTACATTTAACATACAGTGCCTTGCAAAAGTATTCAACCCCCTTATTTGGATTTTATGTAATCGACATACACAAAATAGTCCAAATTGGTGAAGTGAAATGAAAAAAA
This sequence comes from Coregonus lavaretus, assembly GCF_964263955.1. NCBI lineage: Eukaryota > Metazoa > Chordata > Actinopteri > Salmoniformes > Salmonidae > Coregonus > Coregonus lavaretus. The sequence goes on along the minus strand of NW_028163287.1, from coordinate 18,895 downwards.
ATAACTTGTTTCAAACAAATAAATAATGGAAAAGTGGTGGGTGTATTCACCCCCTTTGCTATGAAGCCCCTAAATAAGATCTGGTGCAACCAATTACCTTCAGAAGTCACATAATTAGTTAAATAAAGTCCACCTGTGTGCAATCTAAGTGTTACATGATCTGTCACATGATCTCAGTATATATACACCTGTTCTGAAAGGCCCCAGAGTCTGCAACACCACTAAGCAAGGGGCACCACCAAGCAAGCGGCACCATGAAGACCAAGGAGCTCTCCAAACAGGTCAGGGACAAAGTTGTGGAGAAGTACAGATCAGGGTTATAGAAAAATATCAGAAACTTTGAACATCCCACGGAGCACCATTAAATCCACTATTAAAAATGGAAAGAATATGGCACCACAACAAACCTGCCAAGAGAGGGCCGCCCACCAAAACTCACGGACCAGGTAAGGAGGGCATTAATCAGAGAGGCAACAAAGAGACCAGAGATAACCCTGAAGGAGCTGCAAAGCTCCACAGCAGAGATTGGAGTATCTGTCCCTATGACCACTTTAAGCCGTACACTCCACAGAGCTGAGCTTTACGGAAGAGTGGCCAGAAAAAAGCCATTGCTTAAAGAAAAAAATAACCAAACACGTTTGGTGTTCGCAAAAAAGGCATGTCGCAAAAAAGGCATGTGGGAGACTCCCCAAACATATGGAAGAAGGTACTCTGGTCAGATGAGACAAAAATTGAGCTTTTTGGCCATCAAGGAAAACGCCATGTCTGGCGCAAACCCAACACCTCTCATCACCCCGAGAACACCATCCCCACAGTGAAGCATGGTGGTGGCAGCATCATGCGGTGGGGATGTTTTTAATCGGCAGCGACTGGGAAACTGGTCAGGATTGAAGGAATGATGGATGGCGCTAAATACAGGGAAATTCTTGAGGGAAACCTGTTTCAGTCTTCCAGATATTTGAGACTGGGACGGAGGTTCACCTTCCAGCAGGACAATGACCCTAAGCATACTGCTAAAGCAACACTCGAGTGGTTTAAGGAGAAACATTTAAATGTCTTGGAATGGCCTAGTCAAAGCCCAGACCTCAATCCAATTGTGAATCTGTGGTATGACTTAAGGATTGCTGTACACCAGCAGAACCCATCCAACTGGAGCAGTTTTGCCTTGAAGAATGAGCAAAAAATAAGCAAACACGTTTGGTGTTCGCCAAAAAGCATTTGGGAGACTCCCCAAACATATTGCATTGATGGCTCGATTTTATACACCTGTCAGCAACGGGAGTGGCTGAAATTGCCGAATCCACAAATCTGAAGGGGTGTCCACATAGTTTTATATATACACTGCATTTGGAAAGTATTCAGACCCCTGGACTTTTTCCACATTTTGTTAAGTTACAGCCTTATTCTAAAATGGATTAAATCATTTTTTCCCCTCATCAATCTACACACAATACCCCATAATGACAAAGCAAAAATAGGGTTTTTAGACATGTTTGCACAATTATTAAAAATAAACTGAAATATCACATTTACATAAGTATTCAGACCCTTTACTCAGTACTTTGTTGAAGCACCTTTGGTAGCGATTACAGCCTTGAGTCTTCTTGGGTATGACGCTACAAGCTTGGCACACCTGTATTTGGGGAGTTTCTCCCATTCTTCTCTGCAGATCCTCTCAAGCGCTGTCAGGTTGGATGGGGAGCGTCGCTGCACAGCTATTTTCAGGTCTCTCCAGAGATGTTCGATCGGGTTCAAGTCCGGGCTCTGGCTGGGCCACTCAAGGACATTCAGGGACTTGTCCCGAAGCCACTCCTGCCTTGTCTTGGCTGTGTGCTTAGGTTTGTTGTCCTGTTGGAAGGTGAACCTTTGCCCCAGTCTGAGGTCCTGAGCACTCTGGAGCAGGTTTTCATCAAGGATCTCTCTGGACTTTGCTCCGTTCATCTTTGCCTCGATCCTGACTAGTCTCCCAGACCCTGCCGCTGAAAAACATCCCCACAGCATGATGCTGCCACCACCATGCTTCATCGTAGGGATGGTGCCAGGTTTCCTCCAGACATGACGCTTGGCATTCAGGCCAAATAGTGCAATCTTGGTTTCATCAGACCTGAGAATCTTGTTTCTCATGGTCTGAGAGTCTTTAGGTGCCTTTTGGCAAACTCCAAGCGGACTGTCATGTGCCTTTTACTGAGGAGTGGCTTCCGTCTGGCCACTCTACCATAAAGGTCTGATTGGTGGAGTGTTGCAGTGATGGTTGTCCTTCTGGAAGGTTCTCCCATCTCCACAGAGGAACTCTGGAGCTCCGTCAGAGTGACCATCGGGTTCTTGGTCACCTCCCTGACCAAGGCCCTTCTCCCCCGATTGCTCAGTTTGGCCGGACGGCCAGCTCTAGGAAGAGTCTTGGTGGTTCCAAACTTCTTCCATTTAAGAATGATGGAGGCCACTGTGTTCTTGGGGACCTTCAATGCTGCAGAAATTTTTTGGACCCTTCCCCAGATCTGTGCCTCGACACAATCCTGTCTCTGAGCTCTACGGACAATTCCTTCGACCTCATGGCTCTGACATGCACTGTCAACTGTGCGACCTTATATAGACAGGTGTGTGCCTTTCCAAATCATGTCCAATCAATTGAATTTACAACAAGTGGACTCCAATTAAGTTGTAGAAACATCTCAAGGATGATCAATGGAAACAGGATGCACCTGAGCTCAATTTCGAGTGTCATAGCAAAGGGTCTGAATACTTATGTAAATAAGGTATTTCTGTTTTTTACATTTAATACATTTGCAAAAATTTCTAAGTTTCTAAAAACCTGTTAACGCTTTGTCATTATGGGGTATTGTGTGTAGATTGATGAGGATTTGTATGTATTTAATCCATTTTAGAATAAGGCTGTAACGTAACAAAATGTGGAAAAAGTGAAGGGGTCTGAATACTTTCCGAAGGCACTACATTTAAATAATTAGCTTTTTATTGTTATTTTACTGGACTGATGGTGCCTGGATCTGACGGTCCGTCTCAGCGGGCTGATGGTGCCTGGATCTGACGGTCCGTCTCAGCGGGCTGATGGTGCCTGGATCTGACGGTCCGTCTCAGCGGGCTGATGGTGCCTGGATCTGACGGTCCGTCTCAGCGGGCTGATGGTGCCTGGATCTGACGGTCCGTCTCAGCGGGCTGATGGTGCATGGATCTGACGGTCCGTCTCAGCAGGCTGATGGTGCCTGGATCTGACGGTCCGTCTCAGCGGGCTGATGGTGCCTGGATCTGACGGTCCGTCTCAGCGGGCTGATGGTGCCTGGATCTGACGGTCCGTCTCAGCGGGCTGATGGTGCCTGGATCTGACGGTCCGTCTCAGCGGGCTGATGGTGCCTGGATCTGACGGTCCGTCTCAGCGGGCTGATGGTGCCTGGATCTGACGGTCCGTCTCAGCGGGCTGATGGTGCCTGGATCTGACGGTCCGTCTCAGCGGGCTGATGGTGCCTGGATCTGACGGTCCGTCTCAGCGGAGGGAGAGAGCAGCAGACTGAGGCTCCCTTTCCTCCACTGACACTGACCACAGAGGGACACCGTCTTCCAGATGATGGCGAAACTCAAGTCGCTCCGCGTTATTTCTGCCTCTTGTTGTTACTCTTATGAGAAAAGTGAAATATTCCTCGATATTAAAAAAAGACCAAAGCCACTAATAGTAACGCAGGGATATCTGGCCTAGAGCCGATCCACTGTCCTCCTCATTCATTACTGCTGCACTGCTTGTTGTAATGCAGGGATATCTGGCCTAGAGCCGATCCACTGTCCTCCTCATTCATTACTGCTGCACTGCTTGTTGTAATGCAGGGATATCTGGCCTAGAGCCGATCCACTGGCCTCCTCATTCATTACTGCTGCACTGCTTGTTGTAATGCAGGGATATCTGGCCTAGAGCCGATCCACTGGCCTCCTCATTCATTACTGCTGCACTGCTTGTTGTAATGCAGGGATATCTGGCCTAGAGCCGATCCACTGGCCTCCTCATTCATTACTGCTGCACTGCTTGTTGTAATGCAGGGATATCTGGCCTAGAGCCGATCCACTGGCCTCCTCATTCATTACTGCTGCACTGCTTGTTGTAATGCAGGGATATCTGGCCTAGAGCCGATCCACTGTCCTCCTCATTCATTACTGCTGCACTGCTTGTTGTAATGCAGGGATATCTGGCCTAGAGCCGATCCACTGGCCTCCTCATTCATTACTGCTGCACTGCTTGTTGTAATGCAGGGATATCTGGCCTAGAGCCGATCCACTGGCCTCCTCATTCATTACTGCTGCACTGCTTGTTGTAATGCAGGGATATCTGGCCTAGAGCCGATCCACTGTCCTCCTCATTCATTACTGCTTGTTGTAATGCAGGGATATCTGGCCTAGAGCCGATCCACTGTCCTCCTCATTCATTACTGCTGCACTGCTTGTTGTAATGCAGGGATATCTGGCCTAGAGCCGATCCACTGGCCTCCTCATTCATTACTGCTGCACTGCTTGTTGTAATGCAGGGATATCTGGCCTAGAGCCGATCCACTGTCCTCCTCATTCATTACTGCTGCACTGCTTGTTGTAATGCAGGGATATCTGGCCTAGAGCCGATCCACTGGCCTCCTCATTCATTACTGCTGCACTGCTTGTTGTAATGCAGGGATATCTGGCCTAGAGCCGATCCACTGTCCTCCTCATTCATTACTGCTGCACTGCTTGTTGTAATGCAGGGATATCTGGCCTAGAGCCGATCCACTGGCCTCCTCATTCATTACTGCTGCACTGCTTGTTGTAATGCAGGGATATCTGGCCTAGAGCCGATCCACTGTCCTCCTCATTCATTACTGCTGCACTGCTTGTTGTAATGCAGGGATATCTGGCCTACAGCCGATCCACTGGCCTCCTCATTCATTACTGCTTGTTGTAATGCAGGGATATCTGGCCTAGAGCCGATCCACTGTCCTCCTCATTCATTACTGCTTGTTGTAGCGCTTATGTTTTATAAATTTTGGAATAAAAAGTGTTGACAGTGCTGTGTAAGAACTTATACATGAAGTCACTCATAAAAACAGCATCTCTTTACTGTATTCATTTTTTTTATTTAACCTTTATTTAACTAGGCAAGTCAGTTAGGAACAAATTATTATTTACAATGACGGCCTACACCGGACCAAACCCCGGACGACGCTGGGCCAATTGTGCGCCGCCCTATGGGGACTCCCAATCACGGCCGGTTGTGATACAGCCTGGAACCGAACCAGGGGGTCTGTAGTGACGCCTCAAGCACTGAGATGCAGTGCCTTAGACCGCTGCGCCACTCAGTCTCTTTCTAGTCATGGTTTTAAATGTTTTGAAATCTCACAGTATCAAATAAAATATGGCAGTCCCCGGGGGAGATGCACGGCAGTCCCGGGGGAGATGCACGGCAGTCCCGGGGGAGATGCACGGCAGTCCCCGGGGGAGATGCACGGCAGTCCAGGGGGAGATGCACGGCAGTCCCGGGGGGAGATGCACGGCAGTCCCGGGGGAGATGCACGGCAGTCCCGGGGGAGATGCACGGCAGTCCCGGGGGAGATGCACGGCAGTCCCGGGGGAGATGCACGGCAGTCCCGGGGGAGATGCACGGCAGTCCAGGGGGAGATGCACGGCAGTCCCGGGGCTACTGCGTGCAGCTTAGAGTGAACATTGTTCATATGTATGTATAGGCTATGTACAGTGGGGGAAAAAAGTATTTAGTCAGCCACCAATTGTGCAAGTTCTCCCACTTAAAAAGATGAGAGAGGCCTGTAATTTTCATCATAGGTACACGTCAACTATGACAGACAAAATGAGATTTTTTTTTTCTCCAGTAAATCACATTGTAGGATTTTTAATAAATTTATTTGCAAATTATGGTGGAAAATAAGTATTTGGTCAATAACAAAAGTTTCTCAATACTTTGTTATATACCCTTTGTTGGCAATGACACAGGTCAAACGTTTTCTGTAAGTCTTCACAAGGTTTTCACACAGACTTTCAACTCCCTCCAAAGATTTTCTATGGGGTTGAGATCTGGAGACTGGCTAGGCCACTCCAGGACCTTGAAATGCTTCTTACGAAGCCACTCCTTATACATATGTATGTATAGGCTGTGTATCTGGGCTGTGTATGTATAGGCTGTGTATCTGATTCTCTATGGGGTTGAGATCTGGAGACTGGCTAGGCCACTCCAGGACCTTGAAATGCTTCTTACGAAGCCACTCCTTATACATATGTATGTATAGGCTGTGTATCTGGGCTGTGTATGTATAGGCTGTGTATCTGATTCTCTATGGGTTTGAGATCTGGAGACTGGCTAGGCCACTCCAGGACCTTGAAATGCTTCTTACGAAGCCACTCCTTATACATATGTATGTATAGGCTGTGTATCTGATTTTCTATGGGGTTGAGATCTGGAGACTGGCTAGGCCACTCCAGGACCTTGAAATGCTTCTTACGAAGCCACTCCTTATACATATGTATTTATAGGCTGTGTATCTGATTTTCTATGGGGTTGAGATCTGGAGACTGGCTAGGCCACTCCAGGACCTTGAAATGCTTCTTACGAAGCCACTCCTTATACATATGTATGTATAGGCTGTGTATCTGATTTTCTATGGGGTTGAGATCTGGAGACTGGCTAGGCCACTCCAGGACCTTGAAATGCTTCTTACGAAGCCACTCCTTATACATATGTATGTATAGGCTGTGTATCTGATTTTCTATGGGGTTGAGATCTGGAGACTGGCTAGGCCACTCCAGGACCTTGAAATGCTTCTTACGAAGCCACTCCTTATACATATGTATGTATAGGCTGTGTATCTGATTCTCTATGGGGTTGAGATCTGGAGACTGGCTAGGCCACTCCAGGACCTTGAAATGCTTCTTACGAAGCCACTCCTTATACATATGTATGTATAGGCTGTGTATCTGGGCTGTGTATGTATAGGCTGTGTATCTGGGCTGTGTGTGTATAGGCTGTGTATGTATAGGCTGTGTATGTATAGGCTGTGTATGTATAGGCTGTGTATGTATAGGCTGTGTATCTGGGCTGTGTGTGTATAGGCTGTGTGTGTATAGGCTGTGTGTGTATAGGCTGTGTATGTATAGGCTGTGTATGTATAGGCTGTGTATGTATAGGCTGTGTATGTATAGGCTGTGTGTGTATAGGCTGTGTGTGTATAGGCTGTGTATGTATAGGCTGTGTATGTATAGGCTGTGTATGTATAGGCTGTGTGTGTATAGGCTGTGTGTGTATAGGCTGTGTATCTGGGTGTTTAACCGTAAACTGTCTCTGTCACTAGGTGAGGTGTGTGTGGAGGTTGCCATGGGGACAGCGGTTGGCAACAGTGACGTGTGGTTCCGTTTCAACGAGGGCGTGTCCAACGCCGTGCGACGCAACGTCTACATCAGAGAATTGCTGTAACACACACACACCATACACACACACACACCACACATACACACACACACACACACACACACACACACACACACACACACACACACACACACCATACACCATACACACACACACACACACACGTACACACCGTACACAAACACACCATACACCGTACACACACACTCCATCTCATACACGTTAGAATGTTAGTGTATAAATTACCACAGGAGTCAATCTGTCAAACCACCACTTTATTCTGTTTGATTGACAGTGGAAACAGCCAATAAAAACAGTGTATTCTGATTGACAGTGGAAACAGCCAATAAAAACAGTGTATTCTGATTGACAGTGGAAACAGCCAATAAAAACAGTGTATTCTGATTGACAGTGGAAAAAGCCAATAAAAACAGTGTATTCTGATTGACAGTGGAAACAGCCAATAAAAAGTGTGATTTAGTTAACAACAAACTGCTATGTGGTCCTTTAACAAAGCTTTAAGATGAACTCTGCAGAGCTACTTTCAGTGCAGGACATGCTGCTCACACAGACACAGGCAGGGGTTTACTTTCAACTGAAACCACAGACATGGATGGATAAATAAATAGCATAGTATAACACGTCAGTTAGTATGTGTCCGTGTGTGTGTGTGTGTGTGTGTGGGTCTCAGTGTGTGTGTGTGGGTCTCAGTGTGTGTGTGTGTGGGTCTCAGTGTGTGTGTGTGTGGGTCTGTGTGTGTGTGTGTGGGTCTCAGTGTGTGTGTGTGTGGGTCTCAGTGTGTGTGTGTGTGGGTCTCAGTGTGTGTGTGTGTGGGTCTCAGTGTGTGTGTGTGTGGGTCTCAGTGTGTGTGTGTGTGTCAGTGTGTGTCTCAGTGTCTCCGTGTGTCTCTGTCTCCGTGTGTGTCTCAGTGTCTCCGTGTGTGTCTCAGTGTGTGTCCATGTGTCAGTGTGTGTCTCAGTGTCTCCGTGTGTGTCTCTGTCTCCGTGTGTGTCTCTGTCTCCGTGTGTGTCTCTGTCTCAGTGTCTCCGTGTGTGTCTCTGTCTCCGTGTGTGTCTCAGTGTCTCCGTGTGTGTCTCAGTGTCTCCGTGTGTGTCTCAGTGTCTCCGTGTGTGTCTCAGTGTCTCCGTGTGTGTCTCTGTCTCAGTGTCTCCGTGTGTGTCTCAGTGTCTCAGTGTCTCCGTGTGTGTCTCTGTCTCAGTGTCTCCGTGTGTGTCTCTGTCTCAGTGTCTCCGTGTGTGTCTCAGCGTCTTCGTGTGTGTCTCTGTCTCAGTGTCTTCGTGTGTGTCTCAGTGTCTCCGTGTGTGTCTCAGTGTCTCCGTGTGTGTCTCTGTCTCAGTGTCTCCGTGTGTGTCTCTGTCTCAGTGTCTCCGTGTGTGTCTCTGTCTCAGTGTCTCCGTGTGTGTCTCTGTCTCAGTGTCTCCGTGTGTGTCTCAGTGTCTCCGTGTGTGTCTCAGTGTCTCCGTGTGTGTCTCTGTCTCTGTGTGTGTCTCTGTCTCCGTATGTGTCTCTGTTTCCGTGTGTGTCTCTGTCTCTGTGTGTGTCCATGTCTCAGTGTCTCCGTGTGTGTCTCTGTCTCAGTGTCTCCGTGTGTGTCTCTGTCTCAGTGTATCCGTGTGTGTCCATGTCTCCGTGTGTGTCTCTGTCTCAGTGTCTCCGTGTGTGTCTCAGTGTCTCCGTGTGTGTCTCAGTGTCTCCGTGTGTGTCTCAGTGTCTCCGTGTGTGTCTCTGTCTCCGTATGTGTCTCTGTTTCCGTGTGTGTCTCTGTCTCCGTGTGTGTCCATGTCTCAGTGTCTCCGTGTGTGTCTCTTAGAGGATCACACACTTGCCTTTCTCCACCCAGGGGTTGGCCCTCATCAGCTCTGGGTTCAGGAAGGGGTCGTCACACACACACCCCTCGATCCATTTCACCAGCCTGCCGAGAGAGCACACACACACCGTTAGACTACACACACACACACACACACACACACACACACACACACTGTTAGACCACACACACACACACATACACACACACACACTGTTAGACCACACACACACACACACACACTCACCTACAGTGGGGAGAACAAGTATTTGATACACTGCCGATTTTGCAGGTTTTTCTACTTACAAAGCATGTAGAGGTCTGTAATTTTTATCATAGGTACACTTCAACTGTGAGAGACGGAATCTAAAACAAAAATCCAGAAAATCACATTGTATGATTTTTAAGTAATTAATTTGCATTTTATTGCATGACATAAGTATTTGATACATCAGAAAAGCAGAACTTAATATTTGGTACAGAAACCTTTGTTTGCAATTACAGAGATCATACGTTTCCTGTAGGTCTTGACCAGGTTTGCACACACTGCAGCAGGGATTTTGGCCCACTCCTCCATACAGACCTTCTCCAGATCCTTCAGGTACAATACAGACTTTCAGCTCCCTCCAAAGATTTTCTATTGGGTTCAGGTCTGGAAACTGGCTAGGCCACTCCAGGACCTTGAGATGCTTTTTACGGAGCCACTCCTTAGTTGCCCTGGCTGTGTGTTTCGGGTCGTTGTCATGCTGGAAGACCCAGCCACGACCCATCTTCAATGCTCTTACTGAGGGAAGGAGGTTGTTGGCCAAGATCTCGCGATACATGGCCCCATCCATCCTCCCCTCAATACGGTGCAGTCATCCTGTCCCCTTTGCAGAAAAGCATCCCCAAAGAATTATGTTTCCACCTCCATGCTTCACGGTTGGGATGGTGTTCTTGGGGTTGTACTCATCCTTCTTCTTCCTCCAAACACGGCGAGTGGAGTTTAGACCAAAAAGCTCTATTTTTGTCTCATCAGACCACATGACCTTCTCCCATTCCTCCTCTGGATCATCCAGATGGTCATTGGCAAACTTCAGACGGGCCTGGACATGCGCTGGCTTGAGCAGGGGGACCTTGCGTGCGCTGCAGGATTTTAATCCATGACGGCGTAGTGTGTTACTAATGGTTTTCTTTGAGACTGTGGTCCCAGCTCTCTTCAGGTCATTGACCAGGTCCTGCCATGTAGTTCTGGGCTGATCCCTCACCTTCCTCATGATCCTTGATGCCCCACGAGGTGAGATCTTGCATGGAGCCCCAGACCAAGGGTGATTGACTGTCATCTTGAACTTCTTCCATTTTCTAATAATTGCGCCAACAGTTGTTGCCTTCTCACCAAGCTGCTTGCCTATTGTCCTGTAGCCCACCCCAGCCTTGTGCAGGTCTACAATTTTATCCCTGATGTCCTTACACAGCTCTCTGGTATTGGCCATTGTGGAGAGGTTGGAGTCTGTTTGATTGAGTGTGTGGACAGGTGTCTTTCATACATGTAACGAGTTCAAACAGGTGCAGTTAATACAGGTAATGAGTGGAGAACAGGAGGGCTTCTTCAAGAAAAACTAACAGGTCTGTGAGAGCCGGAATTCTTACTGGTTGGTAGGTGATCAAATACTTATGTCATGCAATAAAATGCAAATTAATTACTTAAAAATCATACAATGTGACTTTCTGGATTTTTGTTTTAGATTCCGTCTCTCACAGTTGAAGTGTACCTATGATAAAAATTACAGACCTCTACATGCTTTGTAAGTAGGAAAACCTGCAAAATCGGCAGTGTATCAAATACTTGTTCTCCCCACTGTATATATACACACACACACACACACACTGTTAGACCACACACACACTCCTCGGTCCACTAGGCTGGGATTCAATCTGATCGCAGGTTTAGGTTCTAGGCGTTTTTAAAGGTAACTTCTGATTGAGCCGACCTGTGCAGCGTTTACCGTAAATGGGATCTCCCCAAACGCGGAAAACATTGCCTTTCAAAACCGCCTAAAACCCACGATCAGATTGAATCCCGGACGTAGACAAGGTTGCTAGTTTGAATCCTAGTTGAGACTTTTGTTTTCCAATCTTTACCCAACAATCCTAACTATTCACATTTCAGTGTTGCTGACTTAACAGCTTTAAATCTGTGAAATAAAGAGTTTGTGCAACAGGTAGCCTGGTGGTTAGAGGATTGGGCCAGTAAACGAAATGTTGCTGGTTCGAATCCCCGAGACGACAAGGTGAGAAATCTGTTGATGTGCCCTTGAGCAAGGCACTTAACCATAATGATTTCCAGGGAGGGCCATACTACTATGACTGACCCTGTAAAACAACACATTACACTGCACCTATGTGTGACAATAAAACATGTATTTATATTGTGTTGGTACAGAGACCAGAAGGACTCTGGGATAGAGACCAGAAGGACTAGAAACTGGGATAGAGACCAGAAGGACACTGGGATAGAGACCAGAAGGACTCTGGGATAGAGACCAGAAGGACACTGGGATAGAGACCAGAAGGACTAGACACTGGGATAGAGACCAGAAGGACACTGGGATAGAGACCAGAAGGACACTGGGATAGAGACCAGAAGGACACTGGGATAGAGACCAGAAGGACTAGACACTGGGATAGAGACCAGAAGGACACTGGGATAGAGACCAGAAGGACTCTGGGATAGAGACCAGAAGGACTCTGGGATAGAGACCAGAAGGACTAGACTCTGGGATAGAGACCAGAAGGACACTGGGATAGAGACCAGAAGGACACTGGGATAGAGACCAGAAGGACACTGGGATAGAGACCAGAAGGACTCTGGGATAGAGACCAGAAGGACACTGGGATAGAGACCAGAAGGACACTGGGATAGAGACCAGAAGGACACTGGGATAGAGACCAGAAGGACACTGGGATAGAGACCAGAAGGACACTAGGATAGAGACCAGAAGGACACTGGGATAGAGACCAGAAGGACTAGACTCTGGGATAGAGACCAGAAGGACTAGACACTGGGATAGAGACCAGAAGGACTAGACTCTGGGATAGAGACCAGAAGGACTAGACTCTGGGATAGAGACCAGAAGGACTAGACTCTGGGATAGAGACCAGAAGGACTAGACACTGGGATAGAGACCAGAAGGACTAGACACTGGGATAGAGACCAGAAGGACTAGACTCTGGGATAGAGACCAGAAGGACTAGACTCTGGGATAGAGACCAGAAGGACTAGACACTGGGATAGAGACCAGAAGGACTAGACACTGGGATAGAGACCAGAAGGACTAGACTCTGGGATAGAGACCAGAAGGACTAGACTCTGGGATAGAGACCAGAAGGACTAGACTCTGGGATAGAGACCAGAAGGACTAGACACTGGGATAGAGACCAGAAGGACTAGACACTGGGATAGAGACCAGAAGGACTAGACTCTGGGATAGAGACCAGAAGGACTAGACTCTGGGATAGAGACCAGAAGGACTAGACACTGGGATAGAGACCAGAAGGACTAGACACTGGGATAGAGACCAGAAGGACTAGACTCTGGGATAGAGACCAGAAGGACTAGACTCTGGGATAGAGACCAGAAGGACTAGACTCTGGGATAGAGACCAGAAGGACTAGACTCTGGGATAGAGACCAGAAGGACTAGACTCTGGGATAGAGACCAGAAGGACTAGACTCTGGGATAGAGACCAGAAGGACACTGGGATAGAGACCAGAAGGACACTGGGATAGAGACCAGAAGGACACTGGGATAGAAACCAGAAGGACTAGACACTGGGATAGAGACCAGAAGGACACTGGGATAGAGACCAGAAGGACTCTGGGATAGAGACCAGAAGGACTCTGGGATAGAGACCAGAAGGACACTGGGATAGAGACCAGAAGGACACTGGGATAGAGACCAGAAGGACACTGGGATAGAGACCAGAAGGACACTGGGATAGAGACCAGAAGGACACTGGGATAGAGACCAGAAGGACACTAGGATAGAGACCAGAAGGACACTGGGATAGAGACTAGAAGGACTAGACACTGGGATAGAGACCAGAAGGACTAGACTCTGGGATAGAGACCAGAAGGACTAGACACTGGGATAGAGACCAGAAGGACACTGGGATAGAGACCAGAAGGACTCTGGGATAGAGACCAGAAGGACTCTGGGATAGAGACCAGAAGGACTCTGGGATAGAAACCTGAACAGTACGTACTCAGTAACAGTGATGGAGGATTTCTCTCTGCTGATGGCCAACTGGTACTGAAGACTCTCCACCTCTCTTTTCATCTGAGGAAGGTCCAAGTCCTCCATCTACACATACATACATACATACATACATACACACATTATATATATACACACACACACACACACACATTACACACACCATACCACACACACAAAAAAGAGATAAAATATGTTTACTGTACCAGAAATGTGTTGAATTTCAACCTGTACTCTCCTACCAGACAGATCTATACAGTCTACACTCTCCTACCAGACAGATCTATACAGTCTACACTCTCCTACCAGACAGATCTATACAGTCTACACTCTCCTACCAGACAGATCTACAGTCTACACTCTCCTACCAGACAGATCTATAGTCTACACTCTCCTACCAGACAGATCTATAGTCTACACTCTCCTACCAGACATATCTATAGTCTACACTCTCCTACCAGACAGATCTATAGTCTACACTCTCCTACCAGACAGATCTATACAGTCTACACTCTCCTACCAGACAGATCTATAGTCTACACTCTCCTACCAGACAGATCTATACAGTCTACACTCTCCTACCAGACAGATCTATAGTCTACACTCTCCTACCAGACAGATCTATACAGTCTACACTCTCCTACCAGACAGATCTATACAGTCTACACTCTCCTACCAGACAGATCTATAGTCTACACTCTCCTACCAGACAGATCTATACAGTCTACACTCTCCTACCAGACAGATCTATACAGTCTACACTCTCCTACCAGACAGATCTATAGTCTACACTCTCCTACCAGACATATCTATACAGTCTGCACTCTCCTACCAGACAGATCTATACAGTCTACACTCTCCTACCAGACAGATCTATACAGTCTACACTCTCCTACCAGACAGATCTATAGTCTACACTCTCCTACCAGACAGATCTATACAGTCTACACTCTCCTACCAGACAGATCTATAGTCTACACTCTCCTACCAGACAGATCTATAGTCTACACTCTCCTACCAGACAGATCTATACAGTCTGCACTCTCCTACCAGACAGATCTATACAGTCTGCACTCTCCTACCAGACAGATCTATAGTCTACACTCTCCTACCAGACAGATCTATAGTCTACACTCTCCTACCAGACAGATCTATAGTCTACACTCTCCTACCAGACAGATCTATACAGTCTACACTCTCCTACCAGACAGATCTATAGTCTACACTCTCCTACCAGACAGATCTATACAGTCTGCACTCTCCTACCAGACAGATCTATACAGTCTGCACTCTCCTACCAGACAGATCTATACAGTCTGCACTCTCCTACCAGACAGACAGATCTATACAGTCTACACTCTCCTACCAGACAGATCTATAGTCTACACTCTCCTACCAGACAGATCTATACAGTCTACACTCTCCTACCAGACAGATCTATACAGTCTACACTCTCCTACCAGACAGATCTATAGTCTACACTCTCCTACCAGACAGATCTATACAGTCTACACTCTCCTACCAGACAGATCTATAGTCTACACTCTCCTACCAGACAGATCTATAGTCTACACTCTCCTACCAGACAGATCTATACAGTCTACACTCTCCTACCAGACAGATCTATAGTCTACACTCTCCTACCAGACATATCTATACAGTCTACACTCTCCTACCAGACAGATCTATACAGTCTACACTCTCCTACCAGACAGATCTATACAGTCTACACTCTCCTACCAGACAGATCTATACAGTCTACACTCTCCTACCAGACAGATCTATACAGTCTACACTCTCCTACCAGACAGATCTATAGTCTACACTCTCCTACCAGACAGATCTATAGTCTACACTCTCCTACCAGACAGATCTATAGTCTACACTCTCCTACCAGACAGATCTATACAGTCTACACTCTCCTACCAGACAGATCTATACAGTCTACACTCTCCTACCAGACAGATCTATACAGTCTACACTCTCCTACCAGACAGATCTATAGTCTACACTCTCCTACCAGACAGATCTATACAGTCTACACTCTCCTACCAGACAGATCTATAGTCTACACTCTCCTACCAGACATATCTATAGTCTACACTCTCCTACCAGACAGATCTATACAGTCTACACTCTCCTACCAGACAGATCTATAGTCTACACTCTCCTACCAGACAGATCTATACAGTCTACACTCTCCTACCAGACAGATCTATACAGTCTACACTCTCCTACCAGACAGATCTATACAGTCTACACTCTCCTACCAGACAGATCTATAGTCTACACTCTCCTACCAGACAGACAGATCTATAGTCTACACTCTCCTACCAGACAGATCTATAGTCTACACTCTCCTACCAGACAGATCTATAGTCTACACTCTCCTACCAGACAGATCTATACAGTCTACACTCTCCTACCAGACAGATCTATAGTCTACACTCTCCTACCAGACAGATCTATAGTCTACACTCTCCTACCAGACAGATCTATAGTCTACACTCTCCTACCAGACAGATCTATACAGTCTACACTCTCCTACCAGACAGATCTATACAGTCTACACTCTCCTACCAGACAGATCTATACAGTCTACACTCTCCTACCAGACAGATCTATAGTCTACACTCTCCTACCAGACAGATCTATACAGTCTACACTCTCCTACCAGACAGATCTATACAGTCTACACTCTCCTACCAGACAGATCTATACAGTCTACACTCTCCTACCAGACAGATCTATAGTCTACACTCTCCTACCAGACAGATCTATACAGTCTACACTCTCCTACCAGACAGATCTATACAGTCTACACTCTCCTACCAGACAGATCTATACAGTCTACACTCTCCTACCAGACAGATCTATACAGTCTACACTCTCCTACCAGACAGATCTATACAGTCTACACTCTCCTACCAGACAGATCTATAGTCTACACTCTCCTACCAGACAGATCTATAGTCTACACTCTCCTACCAGACAGATCTATAGTCTACACTCTCCTACCAGACAGATCTATAGTCTACACTCTCCTACCAGACAGATCTATACAGTCTACACTCTCCTACCAGACAGATCTATAGTCTACACTCTCCTACCAGACAGATCTATAGTCTACACTCTCCTACCAGACAGATCTATACAGTCTACACTCTCCTACCAGACAGATCTATACAGTCTACACTCTCCTACCAGACAGATCTATAGTCTACACTCTCCTACCAGACAGATCTATACAGTCTACACTCTCCTACCAGACAGATCTATACAGTCTACACTCTCCTACCAGACAGATCTATACAGTCTACACTCTCCTACCAGACAGATCTATAGTCTACACTCTCCTACCAGACAGATCTATAGTCTACACTCTCCTACCAGACAGATCTATAGTCTACACTCTCCTACCAGACAGATCTATAGTCTACACTCTCCTACCAGACAGATCTATACAGTCTACACTCTCCTACCAGACAGATATACAGTCTACACTCTCCTACCAGACAGATCTATAGTCTACACTCCCCCTTACACTCTCCTACCAGACAGATCTATAGTCTACACTCTCCTACCAGACAGATCTATACAGTCTACACTCTCCTACCAGACAGATCTATACAGTCTACACTCTCCTACCAGACAGATCTATAGTCTACACTCTCCTACCAGACAGATCTATACAGTCTACACTCTCCTACCAGACAGATCTATAGTCTACACTCTCCTACCAGACAGATCTATACAGTCTACACTCTCCTACCAGACAGATCTATACAGTCTACACTCTCCTACCAGACAGATCTATAGTCTACACTCTCCTACCAGACAGATCTATACAGTCTACACTCTCCTACCAGACAGATCTATACAGTCTACACTCTCCTACCAGACAGATCTATAGTCTACACTCTCCTACCAGACAGATCTATACAGTCTACACTCTCCTACCAGACAGATCTATAGTCTACACTCTCCTACCAGACAGATCTATAGTCTACACTCTCCTACCAGACAGATCTATACAGTCTACACTCTCCTACCAGACAGATCTATAGTCTACACTCTCCTACCAGACAGACAGATCTATACAGTCTACACTCTCCTACCAGACAGATATACAGTCTACACTCTCCTACCAGACAGATCTATAGTCTACACTCTCCTACCAGACAGATCTATAGTCTACACTCTCCTACCAGACAGATCTATAGTCTACACTCTCCTACCAGACAGATCTATACAGTCTACACTCTCCTACCAGACAGATCTATAGTCTACACTCTCCTACCAGACAGATCTATAGTCTACACTCTCCTACCAGACAGATCTATAGTCTACACTCTCCTACCAGACAGATCTATAGTCTACACTCTCCTACCAGACAGATCTATACAGTCTACACTCTCCTACCAGACAGATATATAGTCTACACTCTCCTACCAGACAGATCTATAGTCTACACTCTCCTACCAGACAGATCTATAGTCTACACTCTCCTACCAGACAGACAGATCTATAGTCTACACTCTCCTACCAGACAGATCTATACAGTCTACACTCTCCTACCAGACAGATCTATACAGTCTACACTCTCCTACCAGACAGATCTATAGTCTACACTCTCCTACCAGACAGATCTATACAGTCTACACTCTCCTACCAGACAGACAGATCTATAGTCTACACTCTCCTACCAGACAGATCTATACAGTCTACACTCTCCTACCAGACAGATCTATACAGTCTACACTCTCCTACCAGACAGATCTATACAGTCTACACTCTCCTACCAGACAGATCTATACAGTCTACACTCTCCTACCAGACAGATCTATACAGTCTACACTCTCCTACCAGACAGATCTATAGTCTACACTCTCCTACCAGACAGATCTATAGTCTACACTCTCCTACCAGACAGATCTATACAGTCTACACTCTCCTACCAGACAGATCTATAGTCTACACTCTCCTACCAGACAGATCTATACAGTCTACACTCTCCTACCAGACAGATCTATACAGTCTACACTCTCCTACCAGACAGATCTATAGTCTACACTCTCCTACCAGACAGATCTATAGTCTACACTCTCCTACCAGACAGATCTATAGTCTACACTCTCCTACCAGACAGATCTATACAGTCTACACTCTCCTACCAGACAGATCTATACAGTCTACACTCTCCTACCAGACAGATCTATAGTCTACACTCTCCTACCAGACAGATCTATAGTCTACACTCTCCTACCAGACAGATCTATACAGTCTACACTCTCCTACCAGACAGATCTATAGTCTACACTCTCCTACCAGACAGATCTATAGTCTACACTCTCCTACCAGACAGATCTATAGTCTACACTCTCCTACCAGACAGATCTATAGTTCCTAC
>NW_028163288.1:0-8758 GCF_964263955.1 Coregonus lavaretus | reverse complement strand
GTTGAGGGAGAGGTTGTTGTCCTTGCACCACACAGCCAGGTCTCTGACCTCCTCACTATAGGCTGTCTCGTTGTTGTCGGTGATCAGGCCTACCACTGTTGTGTCATCGGCAAACTTAATGATGGTGTTGGAGTCGTGCTTGGCCATGCAGTCATGAGTGAACAGGGAGTACAGGAGGGGACTTAGCACGCACCCCTGAGGGGCCCCCGTGTTGAGGATCAGCGTGGCGGATATGTTGTTACTACCCTTACCACCTGGGGGCGGCCCGTCAGGAAGTCCAGGATCCAGTTGCAGAGGGAGGTGTTTAGTCCCAGGGTCCTTAGCTTAGTGATGAGCTTTGAGGACATTAACTCATCCTTGACCGCTGGCTATGTCCCTTCCGTCTTCAAGAGAGCGAGAGTTGCACCCCTTCTCAAAAAACCTACACTCGATCCCTCCGATGTCAACAACTACAGACCAGTATCCCTTCTTTCTTTTCTCTCCAAAACTCTTGAGCATGCCGTCTTTAGCCAACTCTCTTGCTATCTCTCTCAGAATGACCTTCTTGATCCAAACCAGTCAGGTTTCAAGACTGGTCATTCAACTGAGACTGCTCTTCTCTGTGTCATGGAGGCTCTCCGCACTGCTAAAGCTAACTCTCTCTCCTCTGCTCTTGTCCTTCTAGACCTGTCTGCTGCCTTTGATACTGTGAACCATCAAATCCTCCTCTCCACCCTCTCCGAGTTGGGCATCTCCAGCGCGGCTCACTCCTGGATTGCGTCCTACCTGACAGGTCGCTCCTACCAAGTGGCGTGGCGAGAATCTGTCTCCGCACCACGTGCTCTCACCACTGGTGTCCCCCAGGGCTCAGTTCTAGGCCCTCTCCTATTCTCGCTATACACCAAGTCACTTGGCTCTGTCATATCCTCACATGGCCTCTCCTATCATTGCTACACAGACGACACACAACTAATCTTCTCCTTTCCCCCTTCTGATAACCAGGTGGCGAATCGCATCTCTGCATGTCTGGCAGACATATCAGTGTGGATGACGGATCACCACCTCAAGCTGAACCTCGGCAAGACGGAGCTGATCTTCCTCCTGGGGAAGGACTGCCCGTTCCATGATCTCGCCATCACGGTTGACAACTCCGTTGTGTCCTCCTCCCAGAGTGCAAAGAGCCTTGGCGTGACCCTGGACAACACCCTGTCATTCTCCGCTAACATCAAGGTGGTAACCCCATCCTGTAGGTTCATGCTCTACAACATTCAGAGAGTACGACCCTGCCTTACACAGGAAGCGGCACAGGTCCTAATCCAGGCACTTGTCATCTCCCGTCTGGATTACTGCAACTCGCTGTTGGCTGGGCTCCCTGCCTGTGCCATTAAACCCCTACAACTCATCCAGAATGCCACAGCCCGTCTGGTGTTCAACCTTCCAAGTTCTCTCACGTCACTCCGCTCCTCCGCACACTCCACTGGCTTCCAGTTGAAGCTCGCATCTGCTACAAGACCATGGTGCTTGCCTACGGAGCTGTGAGGGGAACGGCACCTCCATACCTTCAGGCTCTGATCAGTCCCTACACCCAAACGAGGGCATTGCGTTCATCCACCTCTGGCCTGCTGGCCCCCCTACCTCTGCGGAAGCACAGTTCCCGCTCAGCCCAGTCAAAACTGTTCGCTGCTCTGGCACCCCAATGGTGGAACAAGCTCCCTCACGACGCCAGGACAGCGGAGTCACTCACCACCTTCCGGAGACACTTGAAACCCCACCTCTTTAAGGAATACCTGGGATAGGATAAAGTAATCCTTCTACCCCCCCTTACCCCACCCCCCCAAAAAAAAAAAAAAACATATTGTAAAGTGGTTATCCCACTGGCTATAAGGTGAATGCTCCAATTTGTAAGTCGCTCTGGATAAGAGCGTCTGCTAAATGACGTAAATGTAAATGTAAATGTGTTGAACGCTGATCTGTAGTCAATGAATGGCATTCTCACATTGGTGTTCCTTTTGTCCAGGTGTGAAAGGGCAGTGTGGAGCGCAGTAGAGATTGCATTATCTCTGAATCTCTTGGGGCGGTATGAAAATTGGAGTGGGTCTAGGGTTTCTGGGATAATGGTGTTGATGTGAGCCATGACTAGCCTTTCAAAGCCCTTCATGGCTACAGACGCGAGTGCTACGGGTCGGTAGTCATTTAGGCAGGTTACCTTAGTGATCTTGGGCACAGGGACTATGGTGGTCTGCTTGAAACATGTTGGTATTACAGACTCAGACAGATCGCCACCCCTTGTCTTACCAGAGGCTGCTGTTCTATCCAGAGGCGGCGCTATCATTTGTTGACTTCTGTAACCGTAAAAGCCTTGGTTTCTTGCATGTTAACATCAGAAGCCTCCTCCCTAAGTTTGAGTTATTCAATGCGTTAGCACAATCCGCCAACCCTGATGTTCTAGCAGTGTCTGAATCCTGGCTTAGGAAGGCCACCAAAAATTCAGAAATGTCCATCCCCAACTACAACATTTTCCGTCTAGATGGAACTGCCAAAGGGGGCAGAGTTGCAATCTACTGTAGAGAGAGCCTGCAGAGCTCTATCATACTATCCAGGTCTGTGCCCAAACAGTTTGAGGTTCTACTTCTAAAAATCCACCTTTCCAGAAATAAGTCTCTCACTGTTGCTGCTTGCTTACAGACCCCCCTCAGCCTCCAGCTGTGCCCTGGACACCATATGTGAACTGATTTCCCCCCATCTATCTTCAGAGTTCGTACTGTTTGGTGACCTAAACTGGGATATGCTTAACACCCCGGCCATCCTACAATCTAAACTAGATGCCCTCAATCTCACACAAATTATCAAGGAACCTACCAGGTATAACCCTAAATCCGTAAACATGGGCACCCTCATACATATCATCCTGACTAATTGACCCTCTAAATACACCTCCGCTGTCTTCAACCAGGATCTCAGCGATCACTGCCTCATTGCCTGCGTCTGTAATGGGTCCGCGGTCAAATGACCACCCCCATCACTGTCAAAGGCTCCCTAAAACACTTCAGCGAGCAGGCCTTTCTAATTGACCTGGCCCGGGTATCCTGGATGGATATTAACCTAATTCTGTCAGTAGAGGATAGTAGTTCTTTAAAAGTGCTTTCCTCTCCATCTTAAATAAACATGCCCCATTCAAAAAATTCAGAACTAAGAACAGATATAGCCCCTGGTTCACCCCAGACTTGACTGCCCTTGACCAGCACAAAAACATCCTGTGGCGTACTGCATTAGCATCAAACAGCCCCAGGGCCAGTGCCACAGGGTGCAATTCTCGGGCCGACTCTATTCTCTGTGTATATCAATGATGTCACTTTTGCTGCTGGTGACTCTCAGATCTACCTTTACGCAGATGACACCATTTTGTATACATCTGGCCCTTCATTGGACACTGTGTTAACAAACCTCCAAATGAGCTTCAATGCCATACAACACTCCTTCCGTAGCCTCCAACTGCTATTAAACACTAGTAAAACTAAATGCATGCTCTTCAACCGAACGCTGTTGGCACCCGCCCGCCCGACTAGAATCACTACTCTCGGCGGGTCTGACTTAGAATATGTGGACAACTACAAATACCTAGGTGTCTGGTTAGACCATAAACTCTCCTTCCAGACTCACATTAAGCATCTCCAATCCAAAGTTAAATCTAGAATCTGCTTCCTATTTCACAACAAAGCCTCCTTCACTCATGCTGCCAAACATGCCCTCGTAAAACTGACTATTCTACCGATCCTTGACTTCGGCGATGTCATTTACAAAATAGCCTCCAACACTCTACTCAGCAAATTGGATGTAGTCTATCACAGTGCCATCCGTTTTGTCACCAAAGCCCCATATACTACCCACCATTATGACCTGTACACTCTTGTTGGCTGGCCCTCACTACATATTCGTCGCCAAACCCACTGGCTCCAGGTCATCTATAAATCACTGCAAGGCAAATCCCCGCCTTATCTTAGCTCATTGGTCACCATAGCAACACCCACCCGTAGTCTGCGCTCCAGCAGGTATATCTCACTGGTCATCCCCAAAGCCAACACCTCCTTTGGCCGCCATTCCTTACAGTTATCTCCTGCCAATGACTGGAATGAACTGCAGAAATCTCTGAAGCTGGAGACTCTAATCTCCCTCACTAACTTTAAGCATCAGTTGTCAGAGCAGCTTACCGATCACTGCACCTGTACACAGCCCATCTGTAATTAGCCCACCCAACTACCTCATCCCCATATTGTTATTTATTTTGCTCATTTGCACCCCAGTATCTCTATTTGCACATCATCTTCTGCACATCTATCACTCCAGTGTTAATACTAAATTGTAAGTATTTTGCACTATGACCTATTTATTGCCCTACCTCCATAACTTACTACATTTGCACACACTGTATATAGATTTTCTATTGTGTCTTTGACTGTACATTTTGTTTATCCCATGTGTAACTCTGTGTTGTTGTTGTTTTTATCGCACTGCTTTGCTTTATCTTGGCCAGGTTGCAGTTGTAAATGAGAACTTGTTCTCAACTGGCTTACCTGGTTAAATAAAGGTGAAATAAATAAAAAATATCCTGCCGATACAGTTTATAACCCGTCAGCTGTATGTTATTCATGTCGTCATTCATCCACGACTCGGTGAAACATAAGATATTACAGTTTTTAATATCCCGTTGGTAGGATATTCATGCCTGTAGATCGTGTAAGTTGGCCAATAGTATCGATGGCAAAGGCAGATTAGCTACTCGTTGCCGGCTCCTTACCAAGCACCTCTCCTTCCGTGATATCTACTTTTCTTTCCTCTGTGAATGCCGGGGATGAGGGCCCTGTCGGGTTTCTGGAGCAAATCCCTCTCGTCCGACTCATTAAAGAAAAATTATTAGTCCAGTTCAAGGTGAGTAATTGCTGTTCTGATGTCCAGAAGCTATTTTCGGTCATAAGAGACGGTAGCAGCAACATTATGTACAAAATAAGTTACAAACAATGCGAGAAAACACACAAAATAGCACAGTTGGTTAGGAGCCCGTAAAATGGCAGCCATCCCCTCCGGCACCATTATTACTTCTACATCAGCAGATGTCACAAAGTGCTTATACAGAAACCCAGCCTAAACCCCCAAACAGCAAGCAATGCAGATGTAGAAGCACAGTGGCTAGCATGGTGGCTAGAAAAAACTCTCTAGAAGGAACCTAGGAAGAAACCTAGAGAGGAACCAGGCTCTGAGGGGTGGCCAGTCCCCTTCTGGCTGTGCCGGGTGGAGATTCTAAGAGTACATTGCCATTAAGGCCAGATCGTTCATCAAGATGTTCAAACATTCATAGATGACCAGCAGGGTCAAATAATAATCACAGTGGTTGTAGGGGGTGCAACAGGTCAGCACCTCAGGAGTAAATGTCAGTTGGTTTTTCATTGCAGAGCATTCAGAGGTTGAGACAGCA
The DNA here is from genome assembly GCF_964263955.1 of Coregonus lavaretus. Classification (NCBI taxonomy): domain Eukaryota; kingdom Metazoa; phylum Chordata; class Actinopteri; order Salmoniformes; family Salmonidae; genus Coregonus; species Coregonus lavaretus. Next base: position 3,309 of record NW_028163288.1, on the reverse strand, counting down.
GGTGCGGTAGAGAGAGAGGTAGAGAGGTAGAGAGAGAGAGGTAGGTAGAGAGAGAGAGAGAGAGAGGTAGGTAGAGAGAGAGAGAGAGAGAGAGAGAGAGAGAGAGAGAGAGAGAGGTAGTTAGAGAGAGAGAGAGAGAGAGAGAGAGAGGTAGGTAGAGAGAGAGAGAGAGGTAGGTAGAGAGAGAGAGAGAGGTAGAGAGACAGAGAGGTAGAGGTAGAGAGACAGAGAGGTAGAGAGAGAGAGACAGAGAGGTAGAGAGAGAGGGATGAAAACAGCAGGTCCGGGACAAGGTAACAGGTCCGGTGAACAGGTCAGGGTTCTATAGCCGCAGGTAAAACAGCAGAAACTGGATCAGCAGCACGTCCAGGTGAGGCTAGCACTGGAGTAATATGATCAAATGTTTTGGTTCTAGTCAAGATTCTAGCAACCATATTTAGCACTAACTGAAGTTGATTTAGTGCTTTATCCAGGTAGCCGAAGTGTAGAGCATTGCAGTAGTCTAATCTAGAAGTGACAAAAGCATGGATTAGTTTTTCTGCATCATTTCTGGACAAAAAAGTTTCTGATTGTGCAATGTTACGAAGATGGAAAAAAGCTGCCATTGAAATATTCTTGATATGTTTGTCAAAAGAGAGATCAGGGTCCAAAGTAACACAGAGGTCCTTCACAGTTTTATTTGAGACGACTGTACAACCATCAATATTAATTGTCATATCAAACAGCAGATCTCTGTTTTGTCTGAGTTTAAAAGTAAAACATTTGCCGCCATCCACTTCCTTATGTCTGAAACACAGGCATCCAGGGTAGGACATTTTGTGGCTTCACCATGTTTTATCGAAATGTAGAGCTGTGTGTCGTATGCATAGCAGTGAAAGTTGACATTGCGTTTCCGAATGACATAACCAAGAGGTAGAATATATAGTGAAAACAATAGTGGTCTTAAAACGGAACCTTGAGGAACACCAAAACGTACAATTGATTTGTCAGAGGACAAACCATCCACAGAGACGAACTGATATCTTCCCGACAGATAAGATCTAAACCAGGCAAGAACTTGTCCGTGTAGACCAATTCTGGAATAGGGTCCAGTAGGCAGATGGAAGGTTTAGAGGCCATAACTATTTTCGTGAATGTGTCGAGAGATACAGGATTAAAAAACAAGTGTCTCCATTGATCCTAGGTCCTGGCAGTTCTGTGCAGACTCAGGACAACTGAGTTTTGGAGAAATTGCTTTCTAATGATCATGATCTTTTCATTGAAGAAGTTAATGAATTCATCACTACTGAAGTGAAGGCCATCCTCTCTTAGGGAATGCTGCTTTTTAGTTAGCTTATCAAAAATACATCCGTTTTTATTCTCCTCAATTAGGTTGGAAAACTGATGGAGCAGCAGTGAGGGCTCTTCCATATTGCTCTGTACTTTCTTTCCAAGCTAGTAGGAAGACTTCCAGTTTGGTGGAGCATTATTTCCGTTCCAATTTTCTGGAATCTTGCTTCAGGGCTCGGGGTATTTTCTGTATACCAGGGAGCTAGTTTCTTGTGACATTTTTTTTTTTTTTAGAGGTGCGACTGCATCTATGGTATTACGCAAGGTTCAATTTAGATCCCTGGTTAGGTGGTTAACTGATTTTTGTACTTCGACATCTATGTGTGGGTGGAGGGAGTCTGGAAGGGCATCTAGCAATCTTCGGCTTGTCCAATAATTTATTGCGCAGCTTTTGATAATCCTTGGTTGGGGTCTGAGCAGATTATTTGTTGCGATTGCAAACGTAATAAGATGGTGGTCCGACAGTCCAGGATTATGAGGAAAAACATTTAGATCCACAATATTTATTCCACGGGACAAAACTACACTGAACAAAAATATAAACACAAAATGTAAAGTGTTGGTCCTATGTTTAGAGCTGAAATAAAATATACCAGAAATGTTCCATCCACACAAAAAGCTTATTTCTCTAAGATTTTGTGCACAAATTTGTTTACATCCCTGTTAGTTAACATTTCTCCCTTGCCAAGATAACTCATCCACCTGACAGGTGTGGCATATCAAGAAGCTAATTAAACAGCATGATCATTACACAGGTGCATCTTGTGCTGGGGACAATAAAAGGCCACTCTAAAATGTGCAGTTCTGTCACACAACACAATGCCACGGATGTCTCAAGTTTTGAGGGAGCGTGCAATTGGCTTGCTGACTGCAGTAATGTCCACCAGAGTTGTTGCCAGAGAATTGAATGTTAATTTCTCTACCATAAGCCACCTCCAACCTTGTTTTAGAGAATTTCACAGTATGTCCAACTGGCCTCACAACCGCAGACCACGTGTATCCACGCCAGCCCAGGACCTCCACATCAGGCTCCTTCACCTGCGGGATCGTCTGAGACCAGCCACTCAGACAGCTGATGAAACGGTGGGTTTGCCCAACTGAATAAGTTCTGCACAAACTTTCAGAAACAGTCTCAGGGAAGCTAATCTGTTTGCTCGATGGCCACTGGCACGCTGGAGAAGTGTGCTCTTCATGGATGAATCCCGGGTTTCAACTGTACCGGGCAGATGGCAGACTTGGTGTTGTGTTGGCGAACGGTTTTCTGATGTTTACGTTGTGAACAGAGTGTCCCATGGTGGCGGTTGGGTTATGGTATGGGCAGCCATCAGCTATGGACAACGAACACAATTGCAATTTATCGATGGCAATTTGAATGCACAGAGATACCGTGACGAGATACTGAGGTCCATTGTCATGCCATTCATCCACCGCCATCACCTCATGTTTCAACATGATAATGCAAGGTCCCATGTCGAATGGATCTGTACACAATTCCTGGAAGCTGAAAATGTCCCAGTTCTGGCCTGCATACTCACTAGACATGTCACCCATTGAGCATGTTTGGGATGCTCTGGATCAACGTGTATGACAGCTTGTTCCAGTTCCCGCCAATATCCAGCAACTTCACACAGCCATTGAAGAGTGGGACAACATTCCATAGGCCACAAACAACAGCCTGATCAACTCTATTCGAAGGACTTATGTCGCGCTGCATGAGGCAAATGGTGGTCACACCAGATACTGACTGGTTTTCTGATCCACGCCCCTACCTTTTAAAAAAAGATATCTGTGCCCAACAGATGCATATCTGTATTCCCAGTCATGTGAAAACCATAGATTAGGGCCTAATGAATTTATCCAAATTGACTGATTTCCTTATATGAACTGTAACTCAGTAGAATCTTTGAAATTGTTGCATGTTGTGTTTATATTTATGTTCAGTGTAGATCTAGGGTATGACTGTGGTAATGAGTAGGTCTG
>NW_028163289.1:0-2000 GCF_964263955.1 Coregonus lavaretus | reverse complement strand
TATTACTGGTGATAGTCCTAGAACTGTAGTATTACTGGTGATAGTCCTAGAACTGTAGTATTACTGGTGATAGTCCTATAACTGTAGTGTTACTGGTGATAGTCCTAGAACTGTAGTATTACTGGTGATAGTCCTAGAACTGTAGTATTACTGGTGATAGTCCTATAACTGTAGTGTTACTGGTGATATTCCTATAACTGTAGTGTTACTGGTGATAGTCCTAGAACTGTAGTATTACTGGTGATAGTCATATAACTGTAGTATTACTGGTGATAGTCCTATAACTGTAGTATTACTGGTTATAGTCCTAGAACTGTAGTATTACTGGTGATAGTCCTAGAACTGTAGTATTACTGGTGATAGTCCTATAACTGTAGTGTTACTGGTGATAGTCCTAGAACTGTAGTATTACTGGTGATAGTCCTATAACTGTAGTGTTACTGGTGATAGTCCTATAACTGTAGTGTTACTGGTGATAGTCCTAGAACTGTAGTGTTACTGGTGATAGTCCTAGAACTGTAGTATTACTGGTGATAGTCCTAGAACTGTAGTATTACTGGTGATAGTCCTATAACTGTAGTATTACTGGTGATAGTCCTAGAACTGTAGTATTACTGGTGATAGTCCTAGAACTGTAGTATTACTGGTGATAGTCCTATAACTGTAGTGTTACTGGTGATAGTCCTAGAACTGTAGTATTACTGGTGATAGTCCTAGAACTGTAGTATTACTGGTGATAGTCCTATAACTGTAGTGTTACTGGTGATAGTCCTAGAACTGTAGTATTACTGGTGATAGTCCTAGAACTGTAGTATTACTGGTGATAGTCCTATAACTGTAGTATTACTGGTGATAGTCCTATAACTGTAGTATTACTGGTGATAGTCCTAGAACTGTAGTATTACTGGTGATAGTCCTAGAACTGTAGTATTACTGGTGATAGTCCTATAACTGTAGTATTACTGGTGATAGTCCTAGAACTGTAGTATTACTGGTGATAGTCCTAGAACTGTAGTATTACTGGTGATAGTCCTAGAACTGTAGTATTACTGGTGATAGTCCTAGAACTGTAGTATTACTGGTGATAGTCCTAGAACTGTAGTATTACTGGTGATAGTCCTAGAACTGTAGTATTACTGGTGATAGTCCTAGAACTGTAGTATTACTGGTGATAGTCCTAGAACTGTAGTATTACTGGTGATAGTCCTAGAACTGTAGTATTACTGGTGATAGTCCTAGAACTGTAGTATTACTGGTGATAGTCCTAGAACTGTAGTATTACTGGTGATAGTCCTAGAACTGTAGTATTACTGGTGATAGTCCTAGAACTGTAGTATTACTGGTGATAGTCCTAGAACTGTAGTATTACTGGTGATAGTCCTATAACTGTAGTATTACTGGTGATAGTCCTAGAACTGTAGTATTACTGGTGATAGTCATATAACTGTAGTATTACTGGTGCTAGTCCTATAACTGTAGTATTACTGGTGATAGTCCTAGAACTGTAGTATTACTGGTGATAGTCCTAGAACTGTAGTATTACTGGTGATAGTCCTAGAACTGTAGTGTTACTGGTGATAGTCCTAGAACTGTAGTATTACTGTTGATAGTCCTATAACTGTAGTATTACTGGTGATAGTCCTAGAACTGTAGTATTACTGGTGATAGTACTAGAACTGTAGTATTACTGGTGATAGTCCTAGAACTGTAGTATTACTGGTGATAGTACTATTAACTGTAGTATTACTGGTGATAGTCCTATAACTGTAGTATTACTGGTGATAGTACTAGAACTGTAGTATTACTGGTGATAGTCCTATAACTGTAGTATTACTGGTGATAGTCCTAGAACTGTAGTATTACTGTGATAGTCCTAGAACTGTAGTATTACTGGTGATAGTCTAGAACTGTAGAATTACTGGGTGATAGTCCTATAACTGTAGTATTACTGGTGATAGTACTAGAACTGTAGTATTACTGGTGATAGTCCTAGAACTGTA